>NW_027496879.1:0-35626 GCF_021521415.1 Bidens hawaiensis | reverse complement strand
TTACCAGACATAACGGAGCTCACGGACAGAGATGATTCTTGGAGACCAGACTGAAAAAGAAACGCTCTCTCTTCCTCGTCTATGAGGTAGAAAGAATTTAGCTTGTTCTCAGTTTCTTTGCCAGGAGGAGCGATTTCAAAGAACTTCAAGACTACGATAAGACAAGATAAAAGCATGTCAGTCACAAGAATAACAACATACAGTTTCAAGACAACGTATCCTACTTTTGGTCACCCAAAGGTATGGAAGGTTTTTAGGGTTCGGAAGCGAGTCTTTCCTAGCAAAGAAGAATTGCTTCTTCCATTGGTCATTGTTCTGGGTGTTTTTCAAAACTAGTGGATTCTGACCAGATATGGTTTTGAGAAAGTTTCTTGAGGAGCCGTGGCTACGAAGGTCATAGACGGAGGCAAGCTTAGAAAGGGTAAGATCTAGAGCATGATTGGCAATTATTCTCTCCAGAACAAACAATGTCCTCCAAACCATCGGCATGGGTTGGACAAAACTAAGCCCAGTTCTGATGAAAAACTCCGTGGTAAAAGCTGGAAAGGGGTAAGTAAAGCCGATCTTGAACGGAAAAAAAGGAAAACAAATCCAGGTCTTAGAGACAAGATCGGATAAGGCAGCTGGATCGAAGAGTCGGAAGACGGTTCCCGAAGGGAAGCAGCCTCGGGATTGTAACCTCGCAATATCATTATTATTGAACGTACATATCTCGTTCACAGGGTTGGCAAGAAGATTTTGGGAAACGAAATCCTCAATACCAGAATCATGAAGCTTCGGACTCATGATTTCCAGAATATAAAGAATAAGAAGAAAGAGTTTACCTTGATAAAAGTAAAGACGGATAGAAAGGTTATTTATCCGGGTAATTATAAGGACGGCTTAGGGTTTGGCGAGTAATCAAAACGACTGACACGTGCATTAAAAATCCACCACGCAAGATTTGAAATTCCTATCTACAGCTGTTAAAATTTGGGGACAATTGTTAGGGCACGGATTTTCAGTATCCTCAGCAAACGTTATATTCAGAACAACTCCAGGATGCGGTATCCTCAGAGGTAACCGGTATCCTAATTACATTATATATATAACAAGATTTTTTGCTTCTTTCTATGTTTACCAGGTCAAAGATTGTTATTGTGATCTCCCAAAGACTCGCACTTTCAGTTAATAAAGCGTGACAAGAAAGGAAACGTGCTGATTGAAGGGCTAACGGCTAATTGGAATAATTCTGCAGTTTCCTTAATTATAGACCATATTGTTATCTTTTTATTTTTGTATAATAGAGCTCAAAACCGGATCATAACACACACTCTAGCACTCGAGAACTTACTAGTACTCGCATTCTCTGTAATCACGATCAAGCTTGAGCTCCACAATTGTAATCACCTTAGTTATTAATAAACTGGTGGTGATAGTTTTCACCACCCGGGGTTTTTTGCTTGTTATCCTAAGGATAACGGGTTTTTTTCTCGCAACAAATCCTTGTGTTCAAGCACTTTTACGTTCATTTCATATAAGCACCAAGTCCCGATTACTAATTTGGTTACGAAATTACCATTGTCAATTTTTGACCAAAATAAAAATTATTAGTAGAAACTCAAGACAAACAAGGGTCTTGAGTTTTGTAGTGACGATTTTAATAGTCTACACAAGTCCACACATTGACTATGTTGTTAGTATGGCAAGTAGGTTCTTGTCTAAACTATGAAAGGTGCATTGGGAAGTTGTCAAGTGGATACTTAGGTACCTAGGTTACTAAGTCTTTTGGTTTGGTTTTTGGACAGAATTATGACACTATATAGGTAATTTGGTCATTGGGTTTGTTGATTCTGATTATGAAAGGATCTTGATAAAAGTTACATAACCGGATATGCATTGAGTAACGGGAAATATAGTTAGTTGGAAAGCCCAATTGCAAAAGGTGGTGGCTTTATCATCAACCGATGCTGAATACATAGCCTTAACAGAAACAGTTAAGGAAGCATTGTGGCTTAAAGGATTTGTAAATACTTTAGATGTGTACCTTGATGATACTATGATGTTTTGTGGCAACCAAGAGGTTGTACAAAGTTGCCTTTTATTTGAAATATGGTTAATTTAAAAGACATTATGGTGTAACAAGTAAAATCAGAGGATAACTTCTTGATATGTTGATCGTTGACTATGGTGCTTCATGTTCCAAAATTCAACTATTGTGTTGAAGCTTTGGGAGTTGGCTAAAAAACAATTAACACGTGGGAAAATGTTATAGGAAAAGTCCTAATTGTTAGTGTTCCTTATCCTGAGCGGTTATATGTCTGATAGTTACAAAGTTTAAGTTTGAATTTATTAGTTTTCATTCTGGAGGGGGGCTGAAGGTGAAAAGCATGAGTTGTTTGTTATTATGGCTTCATATGCTCGTGGACAAATTAGTTTGAATTACTTCTTGTTTTCATTTCTTTCGTTTCTGTATCAATGATCTATCTTCGTCAGTGAACATTAACGGGTATTTCTTTGTGTTCAATTTTTTTCGAATATGTTTCATAAGGGAGAGGGACATTCATGGATACCATCCATGTATTAGCCAATCCTGCACTGTCACTTTATTTTTACCCTGAAATACCTCACAAACCATAAAATCACTAGCACCAGCTACTCACAAACACCCTAGAACTTTTTGTATTTTTTTTATTTAAATTAAATTAAACATAAGTTGTTAAGTAGCAAAGGTTGATCACATGAGTTTGATGCCATACGTACTCACATAAGTGATGGCGGTGTTACCACTGTTGGGATTTATACAAGTTTATCAAAGTCAAGTTAACCATATTTAACTAGAAAACGCAACGGAAGCTTAGATTATAAATCTTGTTATGAACATACCATTATGTTAAAACTAAAACCCAATTAACAAGGATCAAAATTACAAGAACATAATGCTCACAAAATGTAAGTGTACCTTCTTCTACCTTTAGAAGAACAAGCAAGATGTTGAAGATGATGGTGGATGAATGGCAAGCCTCCAAGGAAGAAGACCTCAAGAGTGTGATACCCCAAGCTTTTGCAACAACACCAACTTGATTGCTAGGAATTATGAACACTTAAACAAGCTCACCAAGCTCTCCCAAAATGCCAAGGTTGGCCGTGGGGTGTGTAGAGAGAAAGAGAGTTTGAAAAATTCAAAAGTTTACTTGAGAATCCAAGAAGGGGACAAGACACAAATGCATGTAATTTGAATGGAGATATAAAGGGATGGTCAACACAAAAGGACAAAACATTTGGTTGGACCAAAACCTCCACCCACATGGGGTGGCCGGTTTTTTTTTTTTTTTTTTTTTTTATTTTTTTTATTGTTGTTTTGTTTTAACATTTAAAAACATCTCCATTTATTTTATAAAACTCATTTTTATAAAATGCACATACATTTATGTAATTATTTAACCAATTAAATAATTATTTTATATAAACAAATTATCCAGATAATTTATTTAAATCCTCAAGTGTGTTTGTTTAGAAAACCAATTTTCTAAACACGTAGTGTTCGGTATTCGTTTAAATGATCAAATCACTAAAAGAATACATTTGGTGTTGTCTAGCTTGTTATTGGGTATGACCCGACTTGGATCAAACACAGTTAGCCACATTAATATAAGTATGTGTCTCGGGCATACGTAATTCCAACAATCTCCCACTTGCACGAGATACATAGAAAATTAATGCAAGTGGTGAATACCGCCTAACAACAGTTCACCACCCCTAATGTGTTTGACGAAGTGCCATTCAATAACATCATCCCTTCAAGTCCCTTACTTGATATGATTTAGGTGAATCTATCATTATATCCCTTTGTTACTAGATGTCATGTTGAATCTAAGAGACATAGGTGATCATTCTCTTTACAATTCAACTTTATCAGGCCTTAGACATCTAAACTCTCAACACATAAGAGGAACAAATTCCGTCTTGACTGTATACGCCTCTCACTATCACTTTATACTCCACCTGAGCTCATCCTTATGTACCATCTTTTACGAATAGCGAAGGGGAGAGTCAAAGTGTAATACTCGGTGAAAATCAAGACCCAATATACATCTCAGGTCTAAGGATAATATGAAATTCTCCTTTACTCAAGATTACTAATGATCAAGTCAATCGACTCCATGTAGTAATATTGAGAGCGGGTCAGTCCAATATTTGTATCCCACAAATATCTATGAACTTTGGCAGCAAACCTATGCTCCATATTCATTTCTTATGAATATCCACCAAACCTAGTTCATAATAGTCTTGCTTCATATTTGTTCCCACAAATGTGATCGACTACGGACTTTTAGAATAAGATAACTTATTCATGGATTAAACATGCAAAATTAGAATTTAACTCAAGATTCCATAATCATATAAAAGAGTTAAATTACAAAAGTCTTTTAAACTTTAATACAAAATAGATCAAATCCAATTACTAGAATATCGAAGTCCTAAGCCACTCGCATGACGCTCATGTTTCGGTCTTTCTAGGAGTTTTGTGAATGGATCCGCAAGATTTTGATCAGTTCCAACTTTGCGAATACATATCTTTCCCTTTTCAACTTCATCCCTTATGTAGTTGAATCTCCGCTCTATGTGCCTTGTCTTTTGGTGCGAACGAGGTTCCTTGATTTGTGCAATCGCACCCTCGTTGTCACAAAAGATTTCTAGGGGGTCTTGAATGAAAGAGACCACCCCTAGATCAGTAATGAATTTCTTCAACCATGCAGCTTCCTGAGCTGCCAATGAAGCGGCGATGTATTCTGATTCTGTAGTGGACAATGCTACCACTTCCTGTTTTGAGCTCTTCCAAGAGACAGCTCCTCCATTAAGAGTGAACACATACCCAGATTGTGATCGAGAATCATCTCGATCAGTTTGGAAGCTCGCATCCGTGTAACCTTTTATAGCGAGTTCCTCCTCACCAGATCCATATATCAGAAACATATCCTTAGTTCTCCTAAGGTATTTCAATATGCTCTTAACAGCCATCCAATGACTGTTTCCTGGATTCTGTTGGTATCTGCTTGTCATGCTCAAAGCGCATGACACATCCGGTCTAGTACATATCATCGCATACATGATGGATCCTATAGCAGAAGCATATGGGATTTGTTTCATCGTCTCTTGCTCACCCTTTGAGCTTGGACATTGAGCTGAACTCAATATGGTCCCTCTTTGAATAGGTACAAAACCTTTCTTGGAGTTTTCCATCTTGAACCTTTTCAAGATCTTATCAATGTATGTACTTTGGTTCAAACCTATCAAGCGCCTTGACCTATCCCTATAGATCTTTATTCCCAAAATATAGGCAGCTTCACCTAGATCCTTGATGGAAAATCTACTTCCAAGCCAAGCCTTAACGCTTTCCATGGTTGGAATGTCATTTCCAAATAGTAGAATGTCATCGACATACAATACTAAGAATGTAATTATACTCCCACTAGCCTTTTTATACACACAAGCCTCATCAGCGTTTTTGATGAACCCAAAACTTTTGATTTCTTCATCAAAACGATGATTCCAAGTTCTAGATGCTTGTTTCAATCCATAGATTGATTTCTTTAACTTGCATACTTTATTAGGATGTTTTGGATCGACAAAACCTTCAGGCTGAACCATATAGACATCTTCCTCAAGATATCCATTTAGGAAAGCGGTCTTGACATCCATTTGCCAGATTTCATAATCATAATGTGCAGCTATGGCAAATAATATCCTAATAGACTTTAGCATTGCCACAGGCGAAAAAGTTTCATCATAATCAACCCCTTGAGTTTGAGTGAAACCTTTAGCTACAAGTCTTGCTTTATAAGTATCCAAGTTTCCATGCATATCGGTTTTCCTTTTGAAAACCCACTTACTTCCAACAGCTTTGGAGTTGAGTGGTGGTTCAACCAATTCCCAAACTTGGTTGTCATACATGGATTGCATCTCAACGTTCATGGCTTCAAGCCATTTGTCACAATCATTCTTGGACATTGCATCACGGTATGTGGTTGGTTCATCCGAATCTACCACGTAGCAACCTTCTACAAAAAATCCATATTTTTCAGGTGGATTGCTAATTCTACCAGATCTGCGAACGTTTTGTGTGTTTTGATCAACCACTTGATCACTTTCAACAACCTCTTGTTGAGTGCTAGTATCAACCAATTGTGTATCATCTTGTGATTCTTGATCCTCATCAAATTTCACTGTTCTACTATTAGTTCCTTCCTCAAGGAACTTAGTTTCCAAGAACTTACCCTTTCGAGCAATAATAACATTTTGCTCACTAGGATCGTAAAAGTAATATCCTAAATCATCTTTAGGATAACCTATAAAGATACACTTAGTGGATCGGACTTCTAATTTGTTTGGGGTGTATTGCTTTACATAAGCTTCACAACCCCAAACTTTTAAGAATGATAGCGATGGAGCCTTTCCATGCCATACTTCAAAAGGTGTCTTCTCCACTTTCTTGGTTGGAGCCATATTCAATATGCGAACAGCGGAAAGTAAAGCATAGCCCCAAAATGATAGAGGTAAAGTGCTTCTAGCCATCATCGATCGAACCATATCTAATAGGGTACGATTTCTCCTTTCAGACACACCATTATGTTGTGGTGTTCCAGGTGGAGTAAGTTGTGAAATAATTCCACAACTCTTAAGATGATCTTGAAAAACACCACTTAGGTATTCACCTCCTCTATCACTACGAAGTACTTTGATTGTGGTTTTGAGTTGCCTTTCTACTTCAGTTTTGAAGTCTTTGAACATTTCAAAAGCTTCATCTTTGTGTTTCATTAAGTACACATAACCATATCGACTATAATCGTCAATAAAGGTAATGAAGTATCTTTCACCATTCCTAGTCATTGGTCTAAAAGGACCACATACATCCGAATGTATGATACCCAATAATTCTTTTGACCTTTCAAAAGTTTTATTAAAGGGTTGCTTTGTCATTTTGCCTTGTAAACAAGATTCACATACATCAAATGAATCAAACTCATTGGTTTCTAGAATACCACTCTTGCGAAGAGTTTGCATGCGATTCTTGCTTATATGTCCAAGGCGACAATGCCAAAGATAGGAATCACCCAAGTCCTTCTTGAGTTTCTTGGTGTTGACATTATACATTGAACTATTATGTGACATACCACTTTGATCTATTTCATATATACCATTCATGGGTATAGCTTTAAAATAAAATATGCCATTCATCAAAACATGAATATCATAATCAATAAACTTAAGATCAAAGCCACATTGTTTTAAAAGAGACACGGAAATAATGTTTCTCCTTAACTTAGGAGCATACAAAACATTCTTCAAAATTACTTCCAAACCACTTGGAAGCTTTAATATGTAGTCTCCTTGGGCTTGGACTTCAACTCTTGCTCCATTGCCCATAAAGAGACTAATGTCCCCTTTGTTGAGTTGTTTACTTCTTTTGAACCCCTGCAACAAATTGCAAATGTGAGTTCCACATCCGGTATCAAGTACCCATGTATTTGAAGAAATAACATTTAGTTCAATATGTATAGTAAAGATAATACCTGAGGTATGCCCCGCATCCCTCTTATCTTTTAACGCATTGAGATAGGTCGGACAATTCCTTTTCCAATGACCTATCTCTCCACACTCAAAGCATGGATCTTGCGCCGCAACCTTTTGCTTCTTTTCCTTCGGTTTGATGGGCGTGATGGCTTTTCTCTTTCCCTTTCCTTGGACGTGGCCCTTGCCCTTAGCAACACTTGCTTTGGGGTTGGAGTTATGTCCCCTTTTGCCTTCATTGATTGTTAGAACGGGTAAAACCCTTTTACCCATTCCCGCTTCGGCCGTTCTTAGCATTGCGTGAAGCTCACCAATGCTTTTGTCCCACCCGTTCATGTTATAGTTCATGACAAATGTTTCAAACCTTTTGGTCAAAGAGTTGAGAATCAAATCCGTAGCCAACTCATTAGAGACGGGACAATTCAACCTACGAAGCTTTTCAATGTAGCTTTTCATTTTTAGGACATAAGATGAGACGCTTTGGGTTTCCTCCATACGACATGCATGAAACGCTCGAACCGTTTCGAAACGTTCCGCTCTAGCTTGTTGAAGGAACATTTCCTTCAATTGAGTTATCATGTCGTATGCCCCATGATGCTCGAAATCCTTTTGGATTTCGGGAATCATAGTCCCCAACATGAGGTAAGAGGCTTGCACCGAATCTTTGGTGTACTTGACCCAATCGTTATACGCCTCCTCATCTTCCACGTTAGGCTCATCGGGAATGGGATCGTCTAAGACATATGATATCTCTTCTTGTTTGAGAACTATTCTCAAGTTGCGATACCAATCCATAAAGTTATTATGGTTTAGACGATCCTTTTCAAGGATGGTTCTTAAGGATAGGTTACGGGTGTTATGGGTAGAGGTGTTTGCATTGTTAGCGGCCATCTACAAAATTTAACAAAGTTTTATTTTAGTATTATAAACAATTTAATTATTAATACCCTTTTATTCCAAATTTTAAAATAATAATTAAATTCTAGAATCCAACGATAAATCAAATTTCGGTTAGGTGACCTTTATCCCGTTATTTGATTTAACAAGGTAGTCAACCTTGACAATTGCAACCCTTTGCAACTTCTAGAGGTATGGGACCATTCGAAATCCTTATTTCGTGTTGGCATGTTTATCCCATCAACACCATTGGACCCCATGCTTAGGTGACCTTTATCACATGGTTTCCAATTCAAGTCGTCCTACTTGTATAAACATGTAAGATTAACATACAAGTGGTTAGGTGACCTTTATCCCACAAATATGTTAATATTACCTTAAGTATATTAGTTTGCTCTAAAATGGTTAGGTGACCTTTATCCCATTTAAAGTTTCCTAATACGTTAAGTGTCTTACAAAAGGATGGTGTTAGACTTGTTTCCTTGGTAATTATGAAAAAGGGATTTTAAGTTTTCCAATATTCTAGTTTGAAAAACATTATGCCATATCCTAACATGCATTTAGTAATATGGCGATTTTGAAAACCAATTTTCAAGGTTCAAGTTATAATAAAACCAATTTTATTATATGTGAGTAATCGCTTAGTTTTAATAAACCCATTTTATTAACTAATTGACGCGATATTACCAAATATATATAGAACCCGTTTTATGCTAGTTGTCGTTCCTATGTGACGGTTTGGATATCCTAATATCTATCAACCACACATTACATAAAGTAAAACAAACAACCAAGCATACATGCAAAATATAGTCATAACCGAGAACCGCTAAGTTTGACCATACTTGTTAGCCGAAACAAGTATAGGTCATAAGTCTCACCTAAGGGACAAAACATGACACAAGGATGGAATGTTGACTCCCACTTGATCTTGCATCCAAATGCTTCAAGTATCCTTTCCAAGTTGTTGTGTTCTTGTTGGGCTTGTAAATGGGCTCCAAACTTCCAAAAGTCTTCTTGGGCCCAAGAGTGAAATTTATGGGCCTAATGGGCTTGAATCCCATGATGGGCCGGTGAGGCCCAACAAGCCCAAAATTTGGTCCAAGGCCCAAATCCACCAATTCTTGCATCTTCAATTTTTACAAAATGTATCCTAATACATATTTTTCTAAAACAAAGAAAATGCAACTAATCTATTTATTACATACCAACTTATGAATAAATAAATTACACAAGCCTAAAATATGAATTATTACAACCATATTGAATAATAAATATAACCAACATACACATAACAACAATCAACACATCCAAGGTCTCGGTTTCGGTTATGACACATCCAAACATACCAAATGTTCTAAGCATGCAACCTAAGCAACCATTGCCCAAAAACATCAAAGGAATCGGCCCCCCCCCCCAAGAGGCTACGGCCCAAACCCCCCCCCCCCCCCAAAATTTTACAATTTTCAACATGCAAATGTTAATAATGGTTTCCTAAGATCTTTCCATGCATGTCAAGATCTTACAAAACCATGGGGGTTAAATCCACCAAAATTTCGGACCCCTTTTTCACCCATGAAAAAACCCGAAATTTATGAACATGCAAGGAGCATAAGTCCTTGTAACCGGCTCTGATACCATTGTTGGGATTTATACAAGTTTATCAAAGTCAAGTTAACCATATTTAACTAGAAAACGCAACGGAAGCTTAGATTATAAATCTTGTTATGAACATACCATTATGTTAAAACTAAAACCCAATTAACAAGGATCAAAATTACAAGAACATAATGCTCACAAAATGTAAGTGTACCTTCTTCTACCTTTAGAAGAACAAGCAAGATGTTGAAGATGATGGTGGATGAATGGCAAGCCTCCAAGGAAGAAGACCTCAAGAGTGTGATACCCCAAGCTTTTGCAACAACACCAACTTGATTGCTAGGAATTATGAACACTTAAACAAGCTCACCAAGCTCTCCCAAAATGCCAAGGTTGGCCGTGGGGTGTGTAGAGAGAAAGAGAGTTTGAAAAATTCAAAAGTTTACTTGAGAATCCAAGAAGGGGACAAGACACAAATGCATGTAATTTGAATGGAGATATAAAGGGATGGTCAACACAAAAGGACAAAACATTTGGTTGGACCAAAACCTCCACCCACATGGGGTGGCCGGTTTTTTTTTTTTTTTTTTTTTTTATTTTTTTTATTGTTGTTTTGTTTTAACATTTAAAAACATCTCCATTTATTTTATAAAACTCATTTTTATAAAATGCACATACATTTATGTAATTATTTAACCAATTAAATAATTATTTTATATAAACAAATTATCCAGATAATTTATTTAAATCCTCAAGTGTGTTTGTTTAGAAAACCAATTTTCTAAACACGTAGTGTTCGGTATTCGTTTAAATGATCAAATCACTAAAAGAATACATTTGGTGTTGTCTAGCTTGTTATTGGGTATGACCCGACTTGGATCAAACACAGTTAGCCACATTAATATAAGTATGTGTCTCGGGCATACGTAATTCCAACAACCACATGGGTTTAAAGTTTGCCACGGAGTTCCTCGTCCCCCTAACCTATATCAACTTACAATATGTATCGCGTTTATAAACAGGGTCGTCTCCGAGAATTGTTAAAATAGTTTGGGCCGAATGCGAAAAATATTTTGGGCCTTAGATAAAAGAAGTATTTTGTTGGATTTAAACAGTTTAATTTTTAAATGGACATACATGGTTATGATTTGGGTTATGTAAAAATTTTTTGTATAAAAACAAGTTTTAAGCATAAAAAAAACTTAAGCATGTCTCAAGTAAGACTAGAACCAACAACCTTTGGGTTGGGAGTCATACCCTTTTACCACTTGACCAAGCTAGTTGTTATTTAACTGATTTTAAACATCAAATATACATATTATTTTTCATAAACATACATATAATTTTATCTTTTTTTTAATTTTAAGCTTAGCCGAATGTCAAGTCGGGGCCGTCGACCGCCCAGCCCCTAGGGCCGGCTTTGTTTATAAATTAGTTTCTTCATTTTGCATACTAAATTTTATTATTATACTACTATTACTAGTTTCAGAGCCCGTGTCACACACGGGATAATTCAAATTATAAAATTACAAGTAAAGTAAATAAGTACATAGCGCATATGAAAAAATGTATTACATCTATGTTTGTATCTATACTATGTGTACATAAATTGAATTTATTTATATCACAAAATTATTTTTTAAAATGAACTAAATAAAAAATATTCTCGTTCAAAAACGTACCCGAGAATGTTTCTTTCTATTGAAAGTTTCATTCTCAGTGTCATATATGTATAATTGAAAGAATTTTGGTTATGAACCAATTTCATAAATAAGACTTCTCAAACGATAGTAGTTTTAACCACTCAGCCTAAATACAAAAGGAGTGTTACCTTTATTGGTTTATTTATCAATTTACCATCCATCAAAGGAAAGGAGAACATTAAATTGTAACAACCAATGTCCTTCAAGAACTATGTTTTTTCTGAACTACACCATGAAAAAGATTTTGATAAGTTTCAGAGGACTTTTCGACTTTGTCATAATACAACATAAAAAATAACATATCAACCTATTCAATTTTGTGAATATTTTGTTTCATTTGAGCATAGTTTTGCATTACATGCTTCCCATACAACGTTCTGATCACCATTGAAGGAAAAGTTAATGCTGACATAAATATTTCAAATTTGAAAAAAGTTAGAAGTATTGATAGGCACAGGGGTGGCATGTCAAAAGTTAGAAGTATTTCAAATTTTGTTTCATTTGAGCATAGTTTTGCATTACATGCTTCCCATACAACGTCCTGATCACCATTGAAGGAAAAGTTAATGCTGACATAAATATTTCAAATTTGAAAAAAGTTAGAAGTATTGATAGGCACAGGGGTGGCATGTCAAAAGTGTTCGCATTCTTTTCTTAAATTTTAATAGTCGAGGGAAAAATAGTCAGTTTGCCAAATCCCAAACCTTTTGATTATATTAAAAAATGCCCTTAAAATTAAATTTGAAGCCCGAATCATGTTTAAAATTCTAACTTTCATACTTTTGATATTTTCAACACTTTGAACCCATAACAAATTTGACGATAAATCTATTTGCATTCTCAAACTTTTAAAAATACTCAAAATTTATATTTTTGACCTGTAAATCAAACAATCTATTTATCAAATTTTTACCCATAAAATCAATTTTAAGTTTCAAAAAAAAAACCAAAACGATCCTTGATAAAAAAAACTAAAAAATTAAGTATGATAAACTTTGTTATGTCTGAAAGTGATTCGTATATACTATCCTTACATTTTAAAATATATACAGTTTACTAAATTAACCAAAAAAATAAATTGATAAATTTAAAGCATATATTTATAATTTATAAATTTATATGACAATTTACAATAATAATAACAATAATAATAGATAAATTGATTGATTTAAAAAAATGATTGAATTTTAAGCATTATTTATAATATAATGATTAAAAAATTACTTTGTAAAATGAAAGCATAGAGTTTTGTTTTTCTTTACAATCTTCTACGATATACATAGTACAATATGTGAACATAACATTTGAAATTATAATTTTTCCAATATTTGAGAACATGATTTGTTGTTAACTTTGAAAATTCACCAAGTATTTTAAAATACGTAGTAGAATTATATGTTAATATTTATATTATAAAAATATATAGAAATAATATAAATAGAGTGCAAAAGAAAAATAAATAATTATTGATCTATTATATATATTAGGGTATTTTAGTTTTAGAGAAAAAAAGTTGTAAGAATTAACTAACGGATGACAAGTGTCCACAGTTATTTTTAATGAACGTAACATTAAAAATAGGTAGATTATTAATAATATTATTATATTTCCTACTTTTAAGCTTTAATGAATGTAACATTTATTATACAACTATTATAATTTAATTGTCATCCCCATCGGTGACAGCCAACCTAGATTCCCAACAACCAACCTCTAACCTCCAGCCTCTAGCCACCAACCCTCTAGCACAATCCAACCCCCAAACGTGTCTTCCCCCCCATGACCACCATCAAACACACACAGCGACTCCTCCAAATTTTAAGCCCGCCTTTGTTTCTTAAACTGTAATTATTATATTTTATGATCCTTAACTTAATTGTCTCTTGTAGTTTATTTATCCGTAACTCCCATTGTTATATATAAACGGTGCCGCTCTAGGGTAAGTAAATTAAAGCAAGGCTAGGGCCATTTTTTGATTATGTGTGAGGTGTGTAGTCGTACAGAGCTTGTAATTTTGAAAAAAATATATATGTAATTTATATATAATTTGTTTTTCAAACAAAATCTTAAAAAGGTAATTTAAATGAAAGGTTAAAGGCAGTCTGTCCATACTATTATCTAAAAAGATCTAACTAAAAGAGTATAAAATATGTAGATAGACTTAATGGATTAACATTGATAGATATCGAGAACGGGATATTAAAGAGTATAAATATAAAGACCCGTCAGTGGGGAATCCGCTCCGCTCCCGGGTCTCGTCGCTCTGCTGCGTATGCCCGATGTACCCAAAAAATATATATATGCTAGGATAGTAACTAATAAAGCATACTAATTGATGAAAATGACTCAAACATATTCGTGATTTTGCTTTGTAACAATAAAATTCGAAAAAACCCTGAATTCTTGTTTCATTTTAGGGTTGTATATAAACACTCCTATAAATTATTTCTTATATTTTAAAACCTTATAGTTATTCCCCTATTTAAGTTGTAACACCCACTTCATGCACAATTTGGTTGTGTTAAGTATTTTAAGCTTCATGATTTTCAATATTGTTGGTTGTTTGTTACATGTTCAATTGTTTGGCACGTATTTGTTGAATTTTATTTTTTTTAGTTCTTTGACGATTAAATATTTGCACTCTATGAGTTTGAACCCCTAATCTCTTATTTAACATCTTATCACCTCATCAAAATAAGAAAAATGACACATGCTCGTTGATTTAAATGCAGGTATGATAGCGAGTGGGTTAATTATAGTTGGACTACTATTTTAAAATAATAATTATATATGAGGTAGGTGAAGTGGCTTTCGTTTTCTCACTCCGAAATTTGAATAATGTTTGATTTTTCGCTAATTATATGCTCACATGCACGTGCATAAATTATTAAATTACTATAAGAAAACCATTGTGATACCTCAACCCTATAGCAACTTCATTATGTTGTCGGCACCGGTAACTTAAGGCAACATGTTATTGACATAGAGGTGTTTGAACTTTGAGATCTTCTACCACTTTTCTCTGAAGACATGTCATCGTAATATGTTAATTTACCATGACTTGTCATCGTTATAGGTTAGGTTTTTTGTTTTTTCTTGTCGTTTATTTATTAACATTGGTCTTCGTCACTTGTGAAGTTTGTCCATACGGCATGTTGTTGGTAAAATAGAACTACAAATATTTAATTATTTTATTAAACACTAAATGAAAGGCGTCATATTAAGCCGTCCTATGCCAACGGCATGTTGAGCCATAGGAAGCAGATAACCCTAATTCTATTAGCGAGTATTCGCATCCTCCATTTAATTTCTTTCTCTTACACTCGATCTCTTTTGAACACAACCCACTTCTCTGATGAATTTCACCACCGACCATCAATTTCCACTGCCTAGCATCATGAGCCGCCTCCGGCATCGAGTGCATCTCCCCGCTTGTCACCTTCAAGAAAAAGTAAAGTTACTCCTTTTTATTGGGTTTTACCCCCAAAATAGTGATTTTTAGTTTAATACGAACTAATTATAGGTATAATACAGTTGATTTATGAAGAACTACAACTTGTCCGACAACATCTCGTCTCCGTAACCACAAGTTAATGACATTTGTAGATTTTCTTAAAAATTTAAAGGTATGCTTATAATTTTGTTTAAGCATAAAATTTTAGAATGAAAACAGATAAATTTACACTACGTATAAAAAATTTCAAACAAAAAACGGGTAAATTTACACTACTTCGAAAAAAAGGGGGCAGGGGGCTCCCCGGGCCTAAGCCATCTTTCGCCAATGATTTTATGTGGTCATCACAGCTCTCAGCATAAAAATGGTTTGAAAAATAATGTGTCCCAGTATGTGTGTGTGAGAGAGAGCAAGAACAAAAATTAATCATATATGAACAATTTATATTAGATAACTAGAATCTTGACCTGCAAGCGTTGCGGCGCAATCCAAGTCAAACCCATCCCATCCCATCCCAAAGCCTTTCCCGCCAAACCCCATTTTCGCCCGAACAAAAATAACACTCTTGTGAGTGCATCATTCGACCTTGACATATTTATTTTAGTATAATAAACCATTGCAATATACGATGGCGTTGAGTTAGTTTCTTCAAATTCATCTAAGACATTGTTAAGTTTTAATGCACGATGTTGACTCAAATATTCTTCAAGGTTAAAATGCAAGTAAATTTCACGACGAAAACATGTTGGTTAATAAATAACATAAAATGAAACCACGTTCATGAACCAAAACTCTTCAATGTGAACTTCATAACCACTTAATTCAGACCCACGAAGGAAAACAAAATCATTTAGTTTAGATGAGACTACAAAAACCGTCAAATTATCATACCTTTCTATTTTTATTGATTGACTTCCTATCATATCATAAAAGCCAACAGATTCATTATGTAGTTCATCATAATCATAGATTCAACAAACCACCTTCAAAATAAAGATTTGTAGACATTTATTAATGGTTTATGTCATTTAATATACAAACTTGTAAAGTGCCAAAAATGCATAGCATGTCCACTTCTCAGGAACAAACAACATTAACAAACACATACTTCCCATATAAACAACAGAACACGTTTGATCATCGGCAATCGCCCACCACAACAGACAACTACCACCACTACACCACCACCGCTTCCAAATACAAACCCAGCAACGATAGGTGACTGGCAATAATGTCGATACCAATCAAAATCCCTAACTTTACCCCCAAATCTGATAAAAACGTCCACAAATCAAAAATGGTATGTAGTCAGATGTATATCAAAACACAATCGTCAAAAACGATTTCACTCCAAAAATGCCGCGGGAAACCGCATGGCCCCGCACGATCACCAGACCACTACTACCACCACATCATCGCCACCAACATCGGAGTTGGCAACAGTAATTTGGTTGAAGCTCTGAAATGAAAATAATAATTTTTTTAATTGTACATCAATTTCACCGATTTAGGAAAACTGCAACCATAAGCAACGTCATTGCTAGCTAGATGTTAATTTAATCATTCAATGTGAGAAAGAAAATTCTACACTGCTGTTGAGTAGTCG
Source organism: Bidens hawaiensis (assembly GCF_021521415.1). Lineage (NCBI taxonomy): Eukaryota > Viridiplantae > Streptophyta > Magnoliopsida > Asterales > Asteraceae > Bidens > Bidens hawaiensis. Next base: position 18,816 of record NW_027496879.1, on the reverse strand, counting down.
GACTTATCCACCAAGGGATTCGTGGAACTAAGTAAAAACTCCCAAATATAAAAGTTAAAAAACTAAATTAGGGTTTCTATAAATGATTTGTAAACAATCATCACCTTCCACCCTTGCCATAGACAGCCGTCATCGCTTCGGCTGAAATCAAACCCACGCACGACATGTTGAAGGTTTGTTGCGACAATGGCAAGGTGTAGCTATTTGAAACAACACACAAGTGACGAAACTCAGCGCTAGAAACAATTTTAAGAGACGATAGAGTGGAAGCGATGGGCACAATACATGAAGCAATATATACAACCAATGATGCAACAGAACGTTGCAAACTATATATATATATATATATATATATATATATATATATATATATATATATATAAAAGGGTGGGTTATAGTAAAATGATATAGTTTTCTAGGAAGAGTAAGAATAGATCTAGGCTCTTGGATCTAAGATCTAATGGTTAAGATTAGTAGTTTCAAAATACCAAATAGTTTCCTTGGATCTAGGATTTAGTCTACATATTTCCCTAAATAGGCTCACATAGTTTTCTAACTCTAAATTTTATGTCCTTCCTACTCTTACTGCAAAACTATGTATTTTTATTTTAACCCTTTTACATATATATATATATATATATATAGGGGAGGGATATTTTGAGAATCATGTTGAGTTTTAAGAACTTAAGAACTCAATTCTTAGCCACACATTTTATTAAATGGATTGGATTGTGTGGTTGAGATTAAATCTGACTAAAAAGTCAAAGTATGAGAGAGAATAAAGTTGTAAGTGATTACACTAATTTTTACGATCGTTACACATGTGTAATAAGTCGACTCGGCGTGTAAAAAATTCTGTAATTTTTTTACGTGTATGTAACTTACATATATTACGCATGTGTAAAAAAAAATCGAAAAAAAAAACCCGTTACACTGAGTTCTTTCGACTTCTTAAAACTCAAAGGGGTTCTCATTTGAAATCTCCCATACATATATATATATATATATATATATATATATATATATATATATATAAACTTAAGTTGTGGACCACTTAAGTTGTGAAAACTCTAGAAACTCATTCTCAACCAAATGTTTTTAATTAAAGATTAAATCTTGTGTTCCACAATTAAAGTTAATAAAAAATGCAAAGGTAAATATAATTTTTTCTATCTCCTGAAAACATATATAAAAATTAGTAAAAAATTGTAAAAAATATAGCAAAACATTTTTTTTTATTTTTTGATGTTTTGTATTAAATGTAACAACATATATTACATGTGTAAAAAACAAAAAAAAATGATATTACATAGGGTTTTCACGAGTTTTCACAACTCAAATGGGTTTACATTTTATACTTTCCCTATATATATATATATATATATATATATATATATATATAGGGAGAGGTTTAATTAAAAATAAAAAATATTTTCAAATTTCCGTTTTTGCTATTATTCTTATATTTTGTTACCATTCACTCGAAAAAAATAAAAAAAACAAAAAAAACGTTATAATGCACAAGCGTATTACTGTGCGGTACTGTTGTGTTACACATGTATATTACTATGTATTTTTATGTTCAATAGTGTTAAATCTCATATATTCAATATTTTTGTGTTGTATATGTGAAGTAGTGTTGTATTATATGCAAAAAAATAAAAAATAAAAGTCGATGTGGTGCACATGTTGTATTACACATACGTAGTAATATGTATTAGATGTGCGTATTAGTCTTATATTGCATATATATATATACAATAGTGTGTACCAAATACGTGCAATAGTGTTGTATTCTATGCAATACAACACATTTGTATATATGCAATGCACACTATTACACATGTGCACTACACCGACGAGGTTACCGACGAGGTTTTTTTTTTGTTTGGAACAATAACAACATATAAGAATAATGGGAAAAAATAGAAAACTACAAAAAAGGTTTTATAAAAAAGTTAAAATAATTCTTTATGAGTTTTTAAGTTTTCTCTTTCAGAAGACTTTGGATCAAATACAAATGAAATTAACATGCTAATTCTGATAATCAAGTAGAGTAATTATATACAAAAATAGAGTAATTATGTAATTATATCATAGAGTAATTACATAATTACCCTCTACTTGTGTATATAATTACTCTACTTGATTCTCATAATTAACACATTAATTTCATTTGTACGTTAACTTTTCTATATATATAAGATCAGGTTCATTTCGGAAGTTTTTCTTATTACGAGAAATGCGAGAAGTCGTTACAACCAATCATAATTTTTCTTTAATTTATGATTTATATTAATAAAAGGGGTATTTTAGTACAAAAATTATTTCTGTATATGGCAAGTAACAAATATTTAGGATAAGTTACACATTTTTTTATTTAATTATTTTTATAATATAACTGGTTCCATTTACCATGAAACAATCGATGTATTTCTAATACCAATCTATCAACAAATATAGCCAAGTAACAAACTACATTTTGTTTTAAATTGTTCTTTTTTTTAATCTATGATTAATTCGTTCGTCATAATATTTCGAATTTAACCAAATCTAGAAAGATTTTCAACTTTATACCGAATTTGTAAAATCACCTACATATTATATAAATGATCCTACACACGATAAAAATTTACACGTATACAATTCGAGATATCACATACCCGTATATATATGAACCTATACACGCTAAAATTTACACATACACAATTTAAAATGCCACCTACACAATACATTTACTACAAAAGATAAAAATTACGCATACACAATTCGGAATGCCATCTACACAACACATAAATGAACCTACACAACACATAAATGATCCTACATATTATAAAATTTACACGTGCAAAGTTCGAAATACCACCTACACAGTACATATATGAACTTACACACGAAAAAATTTACACGTATATAATTCGAAATACCACCTACACAGTAAATACATGAAGCTATAGACAATAAAGTTTACACGTCCACAATTCGAAATACTACATGCACAGTACATACATGAAGCTATAGACAATAAAGTTTACACATACACAATTCAAAATATCATTTATACAGTACAAAATAAACTCATTTTTTTACATTAAACTACATATAATAATAGCGGATCATTCTAATAACCTTCAATTATAAAATTTTCACATACATATTCGTGATACCACCTACACAATACATATATGAACCTACACAACACAAAATAAAATTTACACAGGTTGCATACTATAGTGTAGGGCGATTTTAAGTGCTAGCAACTTCCATGGGAAACAAATATAAAGCTACACAAATCCTACATAGTATTTAAACTATTCCCAATATTTAAACTAAAAAATATGTTAAAGCGTGAAGAAACATGAATCAAACGTAAATCACCCACACAATACACTATTTATACAAACATTTATTCCGTCAACACATACGAATTTGAATTCAATAGGTAACCAAACTTTCACAAAATCGCCTACACGTACTTGTATGTTTATAATTTTGACGTGTAGGTAGGTAATATATGAAGAAAACCATAATATACATCGTAATGTTGTAGAATTTATGTGTTTTATTTGCAAATCCTAAAAACAAATAATCAACTTACGCTACCACAAATTCTCAAAAAAAAAAATCATAATTTTATTTCCAAAATTTTAATATAAGAAATAAAATAGTAAAAATCATATATGACACTACGACAATTGATTAAGCATAAAAATATGAAGCCGCTAAATGCATTAATGTCTAGCTTAATGAAGGTTACATCACAAAAGACATTTGCACTCCTTTTAGTTAAAAATATATCATAAACATGTGTTTGTATTTACGAATTTGCCATTTCTTTTGCTGACCATTAATTAAACATAATCAACGGTTCAGATTCTCATCTCACACTTCTCACTATAATATCACTTCTCGCATGAAACATCTCATATATATATATATATAATTTTTGTTCACAAGACATAAATATACGTATGCAAAAATTATAAAATCTAAAAATATGAAATGCTTGTCACAAAGCTAAACGTTTTTTTTTTCAATTATCTTGTCCTCACAATAATCTTGCGTATAATAAGTAATTAAGTATATTCACAATTTCACATGTATTACAACGTGCACAATCGGAGCATCCACAAACGAAGCTGACATCACGTATATTGATGATTAAAAAAAGAGATTTGGTTCGTATGAGGACAACCGAGGATGTGTCCCATCCAAACCACTTTGTGATAAAAGAAACAAAAAGCATGTTATTCAAGTACATGAGTTATTGATTTGTATTATAATCGTCTTTGCTGCTTATTGAAGTAAATTGCAATTGAATTTTATTGTTTATCAATAAAAAATTATTTGAAATTTGTATAATTAAATATGTACTGCTATGAATATTTATTTATTGTGGTTATCAATATTAGTATAAATGTGATTTATGGCACCATTATGTTGTAGTAATGTTCTAGCCCTATAAATAGTGACTCGTGTATTTGATATTAGACACACCTAAATAGAATGAGTTCTTCCATTCATCTTTCTCTTCATAAACTCTAAAATCCATGTTCTTATATTTGTATACTTTGCATATTAGATGTAGCTAATAAGTCGTCGTTTTACAACAAGCTATCAACACCGTATTGCTTTAAAGATGTGTGATATAATCATAAGGCAAGTCTCTTTGAATGCATATATTTGTTTCTTTGGTATTAAATATAATATGCTGAATATAATTTACTGAAAGTATAATCAATAAATAAGTTAGTTGAACTATTAATATAAAAAGTACCATCCATTAAAACTTATATGTACAAACTATAAAAGAGAGGTTCATATAGAAAAAAATATAGTAATATTTGAAATAGATCCGATATAATGACTATTCAAAAATGTCTCTCTCTTGGACTCTTGCTATAAATAGTGGTAGATGTATGTCAAAGTTGTCATCTCAAATCCATATCGTTTGATTGATAAACAATGGCACCACCAACTATTCAGAAATTCGAATCTGAGGAACAAGTCGCAGTCGCTCTTGCAATCTATATCCTCCATCTTTCTGCTAAATGCATTGCCGCTAATGGTACTTTCTCTGTCGTGCTTTCTGGTGGTACTTTGATTGACACTCTCAGGTAATATTTAATTTTGTACTCACTTGGTTGCTGGATGAAAGTATGAATATTGCAATCGTTGTTAATGAATTTGAGTTTAACTTTGATAGGAAATTAACAGAGCCTCCTTACATTAATTCCATCGATTGGTCGAAGTGGTTGATTTTCTTCCTTGATGAACGGGTTGTTCCTCTCAATCATTCAGATTCCAACTACAAACTCGCTTATGACGGGTTTCTTAGTAAGGTAAATTTAGCTTCAACTTTCAAGATTAAACATTGAAATCCATGCTATCGTTGTCTTGACATTTTATCATGCTTTGAAGTTGTTTTAGTGGAATTCAAAATCTTTGAATTCATTGATGTTGAATAATATACATCAGCTATAAAACAGTCCAAACACACCTTCTAGTCAATATGTACAATTTGACAAAATGATGAAAATTCAAAACTTCCTCTTTTATGTAAGTTTAATTTTACGCTTACCGAAAATATGTTCATTGCTACTAGTCGGATGGATATAAAAACAGTTAAAAGTCATATTAATTTCAAATTTTAAAGTTAGATATGTTTTAATAATTTAAAGACAAATATGGAATTGCTTGTGGTTCAAATTTACACAATAGTTAACAAAATTGTTACTAATTTTTCATATATGAATGTTAGGTATCTATACCCGAATCTAACATCTACCCGATCAAAGAAAAATTATCACCTAAGGAAGCAGCAGAAGAATACGAGCAACGACTAAAACATTTGGTAGCAAACAATACGCTAAAAATATCACCAACCATGGGGTTTGCTAAATTCGATTTGATGCTAGTTGGGATGGGTCCAGATGGCCATGTTGCATCACTCTTTTGTTGGCATTTCCAAAGGTTTGAGAAGAAAAAATGGGTGACTTTCATAACAGATTCACCAAAACCGCCACCTCATAGGATCACATTCACTTTCCCTTTGATAAACTCTGCGTCCGAGATTGCAATGGTGGTGACAGGACAAGATGCAGCTGACGCAATTAAGGTGGCGTTGGGTAAACATGCAAATGATTATTACCCTTTGCCCGTGCAAAAGGTTTCGCCAGAAGGTGGCCTCACATGGTTCTTAGATAGAGAGGCTGCTTCAGAACTTTAAGTACGCTTCTACTAGTAAATGATAACATTATGGTTTTTTTTCTTTTCTTTTTTTTCTTCGGTATGAATAAACCATGTAGGCTTTTCAAGATTTGTAATAAAACTCAAAGCTTTTGAGATTTTTTAGTTTAACCCGTAGATGTGTGACAAAAGTTTCACATATAAATAAAGTACAAAATAGTTTGGTTTCTATATTATAAGAAAGATGCTCTACTTTGGTTTCTATATTCTAAGAAGATGATAACGCATATATATATATAAAGTAGACATATGAAATGGTTACAGACATTTCACTGCTATAGAGGTAAAATTAATTTGAAAAGGGCATTGTCATTTAAATATATTTAAAAAGTGATTGTTCTTATGAATGAACAATTTTTGTAAGAGTTAGGGTTTGAAACAAAATTTGATAATGCATCCAGGTTTATAAAAGTAAGACCTGTACAAATTAGTGTACTTTTCTTTTTTCCTTTCCTTTATTGTTTTCAATATTAAGTTAAAAAAGTTAATGACTTGTTGAAAGAAATATATAAAGATACCTTAATAAAAAGGTGGCCAAATTCAAATTGTATATGATGTTACATAAAGGAAGAAAGTCTATTACGTACAACTTTAAAAGCCAAACGTTGGAACCAAAGTTGATTTTGTAACGGCGTTTGGAACCACCTTCAATACCTACCAGAATGAGTCTTCCTAGGACGGGATTTTAACCGTCCATACTGCTTTTGATGTTCTAGACCTGACTTGACTAAAAACACTATCAAGGAGGAGGATGTCATAGACATATAATCAAAACTTAAAAGGCTTTCTTTTGTTCTAATAATCAAACCAAAAACAAATTCATACAAATTATAAAATAAAGAAGACATATGAGATGAAACCTAAAAACAAAGAAGATTATGAGAATATATTGTTGATTGTTCTTGTTCTCTTTATCAATTGATATTAGTCTTCAAATATATATCGGATTAGATGTGCTTCTTCACATGGCAATCTTCAATAAATCAATCAAAGCAGGAACAACAACCATAGATCTGTTGTAGATGAGTAGTTTAGGGTTGGACCGTTAGAAGTGAGAGACGATCAAGGAAGCCGAGAGAATGGCTGGACGGTCAAGAAGTCTTCATGAGCCCATAGTAAGAATAAGGTGTAGAAGCCCAAACTTTGTATATCCCAAGAAAAATCAAGCCTATTGTAGGTCCAAGATATGAGGATCAAATCAAATCAATAATCAAACACCAAGTAAACGACTAATTATCGTTTTATTAATCAGAAAATACTCAAAAAACTTATTACAATCTCCCAAACCCTAACTTAGTTTGACTCTTGATAAACCCTAACTCAGTTACATCTCGTGTGTGTATCTAGATAAACCCTAACTCGGTTGCATCTCACAGATTCTATAATATCTTATCATGACTCAGTTTATATACACTAACCTAACTTGCTAGCCAAGACATTACCTATTATAATTACAAAACAATTAGGAAACATATTGTAATTAGGAAACAGAACCAACTATACAGACTTGTCATTATTGATCCCTCAAATTCACCAACTTGTGACTTGGAGTCCGAAATTACGTCCAACAGATGAACCCGCTCGCAAGATAAACAAAAGAGAGATATTAAAAAAACAAGATAAAGGATTATAAAATTGATCAAAGAAGTTTATATTTTTAACATAGGAAAACCCCTTTAATTCATGTTTCGAACTTGAAATCTTAGGATCCAAATGTTGTTCATTATATGATATTGGGCCAAAAGGCCAGCTACAAAACCAAAGTTGATTAAAATAGAAATCACTAAGATTATGTGTTGTCGTTGAAACTGGACTCCAAATTCATTCAATAATATTGTGCCATGCAGTGCTGACTAGATGCTGACTGGACACTCGCTGAAGCCGCCACCTGAGCCTGTTGTGGTTCAGGCAAACGATGGCTTCAACGAATTTTATGGTTTTTTTTTAATTTAAAACAAGAATATATATTAAAAGATATTTTTTATAATAAAGATAAAAATTATATAAATAAAAATCCCAAACAATTAAGATTATCTTTTAATATATATTCTTGATTTAAATTATCTTTTAATATATAAAAATTTGTATGGTTTGGGTTTTTTTTTCCTATTTTATGTTTTTTTCTCATACAAATTTGTATTGTTTGGGTTTTTTTATTTATATAATTTTTATTTTATTATAAAAAACATAAAATAGGAAAAAAAAACCACCAATAACCCTTCCCTTTTCCTTTCTTCTTCACCATCCTTCTTCTCTTCTATTCTTCTATTCTTCTATTCTCCTTTCACCATTCTTCACCACCTTTCCTTTCTTTTTAATTTGCAGGTATTAAAAAAATGAAAAAGAAAAACCCACCTTCACCAGCCGAAACTAGCCTCGCCTTGGCTCGCAAAAGCCCCGTTGCGCCGCCCCTCGCGCCGGCCGGTTGTGGTGTTCACCACTGATGTGGCTAGCGCCGGCCACTCATAGCGTCGGTGAAGCCACCACAACACACAGTCTAAAGATATATTTAGTTCTATGGTTTATTCGAGATATCTTTAGTATATTTCCTATAACGAGAAAAGTATGACTTAATCCTAAGAACAATATAACTCTATTGTGCTTAACCTGTAGATTTAGTGTTACGCTATGAAGATCAAATTGGCATCTTGTGCTTTGATTTTACTTCGATATTAACCTTGCATAATCCTACTTTAGAATCTATATAACTTTTTACTAGGAGACTTGAGACTTAAACCTTAACCTCAAAGGGATGGGCACCATTTAAGACTTTTTGATACTACTATGCTACAAGCCTTTGGTGCGATTCAACTCCACTTAATTCGATTGTTTGTATTCCTTCGATAATTAAATGGTTTGGAGCTTGATGCGCTTTAATTTTGTTTATGTTTTAGAACCTGACACGTATAGATGGTAGTGGGAGATTATATTTCGTAAACATGTATTAATTTACATTGCTTTAATCCAAAGTTCCAAATCAAAACCCCATTACTTAAAATCCAGTTTTTATCAGGTATTGGTTATATTTTCAAAGAAAAATTATACGATTCTATACCCGAAACCCAAAATATATAACCAACAACACCTCCCTTGATACCCTGTTATCCATTCAAGTAGTCCCATTTAATTGACTAATCATCAGGGCCTTTTTAGACCCCATCAAAGGCTCAGCAGCCGTCTAGGACGTGGTCTTGATAAGGACATGATATTTTTCTTTTTTAAGATATATCTATATTTTTTTAACCATTTTTAGTGAAATGAGCTGAAAATAGTTGATAAAAAACACGAATAAGGGCCTAAAAATCTGAACAAGTTCATCAAACATTAAAGAATCTAATAAAATGTTATTAGGTCTGAGCCTAATAATGAAATAAATCAGCAATGAATAATCAATTTTAGGGGAAAAATTTAAAGGGTCATTTATTAGTATTCGTCTTGGGCACTAAAAATATTGGAGACGACCCTGCTAATCGTAAGTCTAAATTTCTTTCTAAATTCAGTTTTAGTGAACTTGTTTCAGTTCTCACCGATGATTTCAATTGCATGTGATTTATATATCATCAAATTTTATGTTTAAGCTTATTTTACCTAAGGAAACTTTAACATGTGAAAAGAAAAATAGAAAAAAAAAAACAAATTTAGTGATGTGAATAAAAATGATGGCTCACAAGCTAGGCCCAAGTAGCAAACGGTCCAGACCGACCCACTTATGGGCCAAATAAAGTAAATAGATTGTCATCGGTCCTTGGTTTACATCAATTATGATTTTCGGTTATTTTCAGTTTTCAAGAGGGCCCAGTCCTAAACCGAACAAACCCGTTTGCAACATGTACCAATAGAATATATATACTTGACTTCATGGAATGTAATGGTTCATACCATGACCCTAAAATTGATTAACCTAGGCGAGACGAATTCCTATCGAAGACCTAGGTAATCAAATTATCGGTTTCATTGTGAGTTTTGTTATTGACAAATAAATCATATTGTCGTTCAATTTATACTGGGTTATTGTGTTTATAATTGTATATGGTGTGAATGTGTTGCAAGTTTTGTTGTTTATTACGGATGGATCCAAATCAACTTGAAAATATTATATAACTAACTAGTTTTAAAGCCCGTGTCACACACAGAATAATTCAAATTATAAAATTATAAGTAAAACAAATAATTACATAGCGTGTATGAAAAAAAATGTATTACATCTACGCTTGTATCTATACAATGTGTACATAAATTGATTTTATTTATATCACAAAATGATTTTTTTAAGTGAACTTAATAAAAAAAATGTCCGTGCAAAAATGTACCCAAGAATGCTTCTTTCTATTGAAAAATTCATTCTCGGTGTCATATATGTATAATTGAAATATTTGGTTATGAATCAATTTCGGAAATAAGGCTTTTCATACGCTAGTAGTTCTAACCACTCAGCCTAAATACAAAACAGACGTTACCTTTATTGATATATTTATCAATTTACCACCCATCAAAGGAAAGTAGAGCATTAAATTGTAACAATGGATATTTTTCAAGAACTATGTTCTTCTGAACTACACCACGAAAAAGATTTTGAAAAGTTTCAGAGGGCTTTTCAACTTTGTCATAATGACAACATAAAAAATAACATATTAACCCATTCAATTTTGTGAATATTTTGTTTCATTTTAGCATAGTTTTGCATGGCATGCTTCCCATATAACGTTCTGATCACCATTGAAGGAAAAAATTGTTGACATAAATATTTCAAATTTGATAAAAGTTAGAAGTATTGATAGGCATGGGGGTGGCATGTTGAAAGTGTTCGCAATCTTTTCTTAAATTTTAATAGTTGAAGGAAAATAGTCAATTTGCCAAATCTCGAACCTTTTGATTATTTCAAAAAATGCTCTTAAAAATAAATTTCAAACCCGAATCATGTTTAAAATTCAAACTTTCATACTTTTGACATTTTAAAGTCAAAACACTTTGAACTCATAATAAATTTGACGATAAATCTATTTTGCATTCTCTAACTTTTAAAAATACTCAAAATTTTCATTTTTGACCCGTAACAAATTTTGACCTTAATATAGTTAACTTGTATCAAGCAATCTGTTTACTAACTTTTGACCCATAAAATCAAATTTAAGTTCCACAAAAAACCCGAAACAATTTTCATTTGAGAAACATGATTTGTTGTTGATTTTTGGAATTCACCAAGTATTTTGAAATATATAGTAAAATAATCTACCTAATCTAATAAAATAAAATAAATAGGGACACTTGTCATGCTTTGGTTAATTCTCACAATTTTTTCCCTCCAAAACTAATATACCCTAATATATGTAATATATCAATAATTATCCACTTTCCTTTTACACTATATTTATATAATATCTATATATTTTTATAAATATAAATATTAACATATTATTTTACTATATATTTCAAAATACTTGGTGAATTCCAAAAATCAACAACAAATCATATTTCTCAAAATGAAAATTGTTTCGGGATTTTTGTGGAAATTAAATTTGATTTTATGGGTTAAAAGTTGGTAAATAGATTGTTTGGTACAAGTTAACTACATTTAGGTCAAAATTTGTTACGGGTCAAAAATGAAAATTTTGAGTATTTTTAATTGTTTGAGAATCCAAAATAGATTTATCGTCAAATTTGTTATGGGTTTAAAGGGTTGACTTTAAATATCAAAAGTATGAAAGTTAGAATTTTAAACATGATTCGGGTTTTAAGTTTATTTTTAAGGGCATTTTTTGAAATAATCAAAAGGTTTGGGATTTGACAAATTGACTATTTTTCTCTCAACTATTAAAACTTAAGAAAAGATTGCGACACTTTCGACATGCCACCCTCATGTCTATCAATGCTTCTAAGTTTTATCAAATTTCAAATATTTATATATGTCAACATTAATTTTTTCTTCAATGGTAATCAGAACGTTGTGTGGGAAGCATGCCATGCGAAACTATGCTCAAATGAAACAAAATATTCACATAATTAAATGGGTTAACATGTTATTTTTTATGTTGTCATTATGGCAAAGTCAAGAAGCCCTCTGAAACTTATCAACATCTTTTTTATGGTATAGCTCAGAAAAGCATAGTTCTTGAAGAACATCCATTGTTACAATTTAATATCCTACTTTTCTTTGATGGGTGGTAAATTGATAAATATATCAATAAAGATAACGCTTCTTTTGTATTTAGGCTGAGTGATTAGAACTACTATCATATGAGAAGTCTTATTTTCGAAATTGGTTCATAACCAAAATTCTTTCAATTATACATATATGACACCGAGAATGAATTTTTCAATAGAAAGAAGCATTCTCGGGTACGATTTTACACGGATATTTTTTTATTAAGTTTATTTAAAAAACCTATTTTGTGATATAAATAAAATCAATTTATGTACACATTGTATAGATACAAGCATAGATACAATACATTTTTTTTTCATATACGCAATGAAATTATTTGTTTTACTTATAATTTTATAATTTGATTTATCCCGTGTGTAACACGGGCTCTAAAACTAGTATGTTAATATTTATATTTATAAAAATATATAGATATTATATATATATATAGTGTAAAAGAAAACTGAATAATTATTAATTTATTACATATATTAGGGTATATTAGTTTTTGAGGGAAAAAAATTATGAGAATTAACCAAAACATGACAAGTGTCTATATTTATTTTACTTTATTAGAATAGGTAGATAGATGTACCTACTATTGTCTTAAATTAAATGTTGCTATTGGCTATTATTAAATGCCTATTGCAGCCCACTATTATCCAATCCGTAAATAGCTATCCGAATTCCTAATCCGATCTATTGAAGCCCAGTGCTTATGTCTGTGTGGACTCACTATTGTAGTCTACGAGTAGAGGTGGAAAAAAAACTCGAATCCGGAACTGGACCGGACCCAACCTGGAACCGGTTTTTTTACTACCCGATCCCGTACTCAACCCTACCTATATGGTACGGATAAGGTGTGCATTTCAGTACCAAAACTGTACCGGGAACCAGACTGATTTGTGCCCGGTAATACCCGAAAACACACCCGAAATCGTGTTTTTCAAATACCCATTTTATGCCTTCTATACCTTGAATAACCCGAAATACACCTGAAAATGCCAGAAAAATACCCCAAAAAATTACAGCCCCTTAAAAAACCAAATCTATACCAATTTTTTTTCAATACCCGGAAATAGGGTATTCAAATACCCTATTTTGTAACACCCCGGCTAAAGCGGAAACGCCCGAGTGTGACATACAGATTGCTCAAACACACGTGACACAATTAGGTGACCACAATAACATTATTTCATTTAAATCTTCATGTAACACAAGTTTATCAAATAGTACAAGTTGTAACAAATAAATAAAAAAATGATAAGTTTTTCTTTGAATATCCTATATGGATGTTATGTGTCTTCTAACTTTCATCGTCGTATCTTTACACCTGTAACATATGTATAAAATAAAGTCAGCTATGAACAAAGCTGGTGAGATTTCCACAGTTTGATATAATAGGTAAAAATCATACAATTCATGGACAAGTGATAAACGAGCAAGTAAAGTCCTTTCCAGTTGGTATCAACCAACGTACTCGGGTAATCGCGCAAGTAGGGTCCTTTCCAGTTGGTAACAACCAACGTAATCGGATAATGAGGCCCTTTTCCACTCAATACAAATGGACCTGAGTGCAAAGGGGGGTGTATGATCATACTTATTGAGGCTACCACGTGCAAGTAAATTCGAGCAAGTAATCAAGTAACACACAAGTCCATATAGTGAATAGTAGTTTGTAAGCGAAATCATAATACATTGAATTTGTAATAAGATACATATGCTACCCCAAAATATGAAAACTTTTAAAAAAGGAGTGGTGAGAAACTCACCTTGAAATTGAAGCTAACTTGTAATATAAGCCGAAAACATGATAACGAAACCAAAGCAACCGAAAGTGTGTTAAAGAACTCGAACTTCTTGAACTATAATTAAGCAAAGGCAAAATCTAACTAACGAGATTACAAAAGTTATATAAATTTGGTTAACGGGTTATTGCATACCTTGTAAGGTGTTATTTTATATTTTTATATTTTTATTATTATATTATTATTTATGCTTTAACGATAAATCGGTTGTTAGTACGATTTAAGCACTTTAATGGCGAGAAAACGAAGTTTATATGCTCGAAAAGCTTGAACTATTGATTATAAGTTATAATTATAATTATTGCGTTACTAAACGATTTCTAGACATTTAAAGTTTACTTTACATTTATTAAATGATTTTTAATAATATATTATTAGTTTGCAATGGTTTTATTTAATAATAATAATAGTATTAACAGTTTAACAAAAATAGAAGAAAACGCTTGACCCAGGTTTCGAACACGGTTCTGGTGTTTACAACACAACAGTTTTAACTAGTGAGCCAAAGTTGTAATTCGTTTAGATACTAGAAAAAAAATTATATATATACACATATCAGGTTCATCATCTTCATCATGAACCCTAATAATTCAATCAAAGAATCTGTTCCATGTTCGTTAAAATTAGTTTGGGGTTTTTGTTTATTGACTCAACGACGTTAAAAAGCATATATAAATTACCTTATAATGTTTTGCTTTGACGGAGAACCACAAGTCGCCGGAGCCGAACTTTGATCGGATTAATATGAAGAATATAGAGATGTTTAGAGAGAATGAGAGGTATGAGAGAGTTGTACAGTGTCTTAATCAACTATTTATACTAGTAAAAGGGAGCGTCTACGCGTTAAGACGTTTAATTAGATTTCCGGATTTTCCGGCGTTCATCACGGAGTTCGTTGACATGATTAACGGCAATTAACGAGTTGATTTTGATATATTAACGAAGATAGACGATTTCTATAATATTTAATATATTAAAAGAAAGTTTAAAGGCGGCCGGCGGCCGGAGGCCCGTCGGAAATACGGGGGCTGGGACGGGAGGGGTAGGGTTAATTTTATATATTTTATTATATTTTAAATTCATATTTACACTTTAAACCCTGAAGTTTTAGAATCTTTTAAGTTGAAGTTTATTATTTAAACTTTCGTTTTTAACCCTAAACTTTATAATTAAAATATATAGTTTTTGGTTTTGGATTATTTACCCGTTTAACCCGCACGGCTCGATTAACGTTAAGGCTCGGGAATTTATAAACAATTGAATAATGAGATACTCAACGAACATTGAACATTAAACATTGGGAATATAATAACATATCCATATATATATATACAAACACACACACATATATAAATACTTGAGAACAAAATATCCGAAAATTTGAAACGGGTCGTGTTTTCGGATTTGAAAAGTAACGAATGTTACAGGATTCACAACTTTTAGAAATTTCATCCCGAAATTAAAATATAAATAAATATTGAAAGAAAACGACTAATACAAGAAGGTTTTAATAATTTTACAAATACATAACTAACTACAAACAATAACGTCGATCTTTGAACGACCTGAAAGACGCCACAAATGGGAATATGACAAGGACACTTATATATAAGATGTACCAGCGGCGTATCCACCATGCCCTTATCATACTGCATTTGTCCCGTCTTTCAAAATCATTCCGGGCTTCGAGTTATTACACACAACGTACTTATTATGTCTTCCATGCGAGGACTTGGATAATTACGTGTCGACCCATAACTACCTTTATCGTCGGATGGTCCACATAATCCATCCCATTGTGTGGTTTTAAGATAAAATAAATTCTTATATGAAAGCTTTTAAAATCAAGAATAATAAACTATAAGAATTGAAATAACAATAATACATAACCAAGTCCTTAAGGTCAAGGATAAATGAAAACATTACACCCAAATGAAATTATGAAATTTAAACGAGGTAACGATGTTATTGAAGTTTAGACGAAATAAGCATATCTTAGAATAATATGAATCATGAATGAAAACATCAAGGTCATGAACATCATTATAATTTAAACGAAACATTGAATTCAAGGATAATAGAGTAAATAAATGTGGCATTGAGCCAAAAATGTAAACACGTAAGTCGGTAAGCATTGGGTTTGAGAATAATAACGAAACTTCAATAAAAGAATCAAGTAAGTTCTTGGAGTCAAAAATGACTCGATAAACTCACAATAAGGGCCACATTTGAGATAAATAACTAATTGTAACTCCGAGATCAAAGTAAAACATTGACCTCAAATTGGTAAAACATTGAGAACAAAATAATCGAAACCTCTAGATCGCATTAAGATATTGATCTCGAATTGTAAAACATTGGGGTTATGAATAACAAAATGATCCAAACAAAACGTTGAGCGGAAATAGAACAATACGCCCAAACCATTCGTGTAACCAAAACTTCAACAGGTGTATAAACATGCTCATAGTGTCCAACTTTCCACTAAACAATTACGCTTATGGAAAATCGGTTATAGACCACGAGACAGAAATAACAAAGTAAACCGATTCAAAATGTAATATGCATGAAAATAGTTCGCTAATTAACGATTAACCAAGCTCGATTTTAACTTCATAGAAAACCCTTGAATGGAACTCGATGCCTAAAACTTCATGAAAATGCCCAACGGAATCATATCTCTAACATATGAAGGAAAGGAAAACAAGAGGTAATTTGCGACGCTCGTCTTCTCGAAGATGGGTTTTGCGGTATGAGGTTATTATGGGGGTGGTGGTATGACTTATTAACTTAGAACTCATTGACGTTGACAAGAAAATTAAATAAATAAAATAAATTGCTTTTTTTTAGATTCGTTTAATTTTGATTGCAAAACGTGATGCTCGAGTAAAATAATAATAATTTGT
This sequence comes from Bidens hawaiensis, assembly GCF_021521415.1. Taxonomy (NCBI): domain Eukaryota; kingdom Viridiplantae; phylum Streptophyta; class Magnoliopsida; order Asterales; family Asteraceae; genus Bidens; species Bidens hawaiensis. The sequence continues at coordinate 1,711 of NW_027496879.1, read as the reverse complement.
GAAAAAAAAAATTCTTAGCTAGAGTTAAAGTTTGCGAACTATATAAAACTTTTAGTATAAAAGATTTTTCTGTTGGGTGGCGCCTTATGAAAACTTTATGGATGATCGCCAATTAAAATGACTCAGTGAAGATAAAGCTTTTTATAGTGATAGTATAATAGCCTCACGGCTTAGGAAAAGATTTTGCTTTTCTTTAATCTTGGTAGAATATTATAGTGGTGGTGGTGGTGGTGGTGGTGGTGGTGGTGGTGGTGGTAGTGGTAGTAGTAGTAGTAGTAACAATCCATTTAAAATGAAGTTTCTTTTATAAGAAATAATTTGATTATACTTCGTATAACGAAATATCTTGTGAATGTATGTACATATATTTATTAATTGACTATTTCAAGATTTGAAGTTTCAAGTAAAAGATTATACGTGGGAAAGTATGCATAAAAAATTTACTTATTTAAAATTTAGTCATGGTTGATGAGTTTGAAAAGACTATTTATTGACGTCGGAAGCAATAAACTTTAAGTAGACAAGGAATATGGGATGAGGTATCGCATGGCGGAAACAAGTTAGGCCTTATAGCGGGTATGCTCGGGTTACTACGAGCATGGTGAGACAAAAGGTTGGAATGAATGGTTGGGTAACATGTCGTCGAGGTAAATGTGTGGTGTTGAGTATGTTTAGTTACATGGCGAGAGTTGATGAGGTGGCCGAAATTAGAGTCTTTCGACATCGCGGTAGCGGAGTGGGGAATCATACATGTCATACAAAGGGGTGGGTTCTCGTGTAAATATCTTTGTTGGGTTGTGTTTGAGTATCCAAGAGTTAGGTTGGGATTTACTTATGTATGGCTTAAGGTTTGAATGTATTGTTGTGGTTGGTAACTAATCTTGGTTTGCCATGGTCGGGATTGTGAAGGTCAATTGATGATTTGGGTTGTCGTTTTGTGGGTTGAGTTTCGAGGGCAACATCAAGGATAACGAGAAGGCATGAAGTGTGAACAATTCGCGTGGCATTGGACGTAAATATGAAATTCGTATCAAAATTAAGAGAAACGTTACATGAGAGATTCCTAAAATCGGAATCCATCTATAAATATGTAAATAAATAAGTATAATCGAATGAAACAAAATTTGAAATCCAAATCGAAGTGCTCCTGAGTCAGTATTGATCTCGTAAATTTTTGAATAAAAAATATATCAAATTTTGAAATAAAACATGGAATTAATACAAACTCAATATAAGTAATGAAATTGAATTGAAAATCGAGTGTTTATGCACCACCATAACGTTTCGACTTTTTAATTAAAATCATAATAATAATTAAATTGTATAAAGGAAACGAATTGAAAAAAACGACAATTCATGTATCACCATGACTTTTCGTGTTTTCAATTCAAAACATAAGTAACTACATATAAAGAAAACGAATAGAAAAATCAACTATTCATGTATCACCATGACTTTTCGAATTCTCAATTTAAAACACACGAGGAGACGAATATTGAAAAATCACTTATTCATGTATCACCATGACTTTTCGAATTCTCAATTTAAGACATACGAGAAAATGAGTATTGAAAAATCGACTATTCATGTATCACCATGACTTTTCATATTTTTAATTCGGAGTATAATTAATATATACAACTAAAGAAATCGAATTTAAACTCGACTATTCATGTATCACTATGACCTTTCGAATTATTTCATAATTCGA
>NW_027496878.1:0-163186 GCF_021521415.1 Bidens hawaiensis | reverse complement strand
AAGCTAACTACAAACCAAAAGAAGACATAACTCCATAACCACAATAGATTTCCCACAAGTAAAAAGGATACATACTCTAAATTATGTACTTACAACATAGTCATGGTCTTATTTGTGAGTAATTTTGTTCAATAACATGAATTAGATTAAAAACCATTATTGGGTTTACAAAATTATGAAAATTTCGTATGCCACAAAGGTGAAATTAACTTCAAGAAAGAAAAAAAATTAACCAGAGGGAGTGAATCTGTCTGTGAAATGAAGAAAAAGAACCCTAAAATTAGAAAACAATTATATATTTTCGACAAAACCCTGAATGAAAACATATCTAAGATCTTCGATCTAGATGTATGATGATGGAGACTCTGGATGTTGAGAGAGTATTTTGAATTTGAATCGCAAACTCTCTCTCTCTTTCCTTTGTTTTGTGGTGGCTGACTTCCAGAGGAAGAATGAAAAAGAAGCTTTCTGATGAAGCTTTGGTAAAGTAGGAGACGTGTTTTGAGAACGGATTGACACATCAGCAAATGGCTTTAATGAACGACACGTCAGCACAGGTAATATTGAGAGGACAAGTGATAAAAAATATCTTCTTTTATTATATATATATATATACACACACACTAGGTTAGAACCCGTGTAATACACGGGCCGATAGTAAAACATAAACGAAAATAAATAAATATAATAATATAAAGTACTTCATAAATTTTCAATTCATGTTATAAAATTACAGGTAACATATATATGCGTGCTTTATAAATTAAAGGTAACATATTTTACTCTCAAAAGGTACTATTAACCGTATGTAGCTTATGGTTTTAGCATTACTTAACGTCATAAATGTCTTTTAACACTCAAATATATATGAAATTGATTACCACTTATTCCGTCAATACAAAATTAACTAAGATCCCATCTTTTATAAGAAGCCTATGAGAATTGGGAGATGTTGATCAATCTCATAGACTTCTTATAGTCGACATAGTTTGATTCTGAACGTAAATAATAATCACTGTCTTCCAATTGACTTGAAAAAAGATAGTTGTATGTGTAACATAATTAACATGAATAGCAAGCAGTGAAGGGAATATCTACACACCTACATGATACACCCAAGAAAACAGAATACCAAACATCCTGAAGACCTAAGCGTTAATGACATACTTTTAATTTGGCAGATAAGTAAACATAGCTGCCAATTAAGAAAACATAATTATGTAATGGCATAACAATATATATACAATAGCAACACAAACAACAAATAGTTTGCATTAATTAGCTTAAATTTTATTGGTTTGGGCATTTGAGTTATAAACCAAAACTTTTTCCCACAATTTCTGTAAATAATGTGCATAGAAGATAAGAAAACATAATACATAAGCCTGTTTGAGAAAGGTAAAACATGCATGTACGCCTAATAATTCATTTAAGTCTGCATTTAAAAAAAACTTTTAAAAGCTTGTCAATGGCCAGCCTCGGACCCCAAACCCGTGGTTTGAAATTCAATCTCCTAACCATCATTGACAATAAAAATATTCGTTTGAATTGTCACTGAAATGTGAGGCGTTGTACTAATTAAAATGAAAATATGAAAAACCAAGTTAAAGTTCAAATGTGAAATGCTCACATACCACTAATTTTGATAACTTTTACTAAATATCTCACCATGAAGGTACTATAGTGTTGAGTTAGATTTGGACTAAAATCACATTAGAACTTCATTACTCATTTAAGAAAACCAAATGTTTTAATATACAGTGTGTGAAAACTTTTGCCTAAAATATTAAATTATAATTAATACATTGAAAGATCTCTACACAGCCAAAACCACTTATTTTACAGCTGCAAAATTATTTGCTCCCATATATTCCCTTCAGAAATTAAACATTACCATCACTGCAGCATAAACGAATGCATCCCTCCCTATTACATTTTAAAAATACACACATACGATTAATTTGCCAAATGTTTAAAAGTGCGCCTTTTAACCCGTTGTAGTTTATATTATCAACATTAGAATTAAAAAAATTCTAAAATCAGGTATATTTGATCAGATTACCTTATAATTAAAACGGGTCAATATTTTTGGATTACCATTTTGACCCATTTTCACTCTTTATTGATAGAACAGTTTTTATAGAATCAAACAAATACGATATGCTCAAACATGAACGGATATTTGAATACTAAATTAGGGATGAGATCGGTACCGTATCGAAAATACTGCTACTGAAATGTTCTGCTCGGTATCGATATTTCACGCAAAAATTCGGGAAATATTGTTACTGTACTGAGTCGTACCGGTACCAGTATCGTATCTGCTCATCCCTAGTTAATATGAAAAGTATTTTGGACATTAAGTAAACAATCAAAACAACAAATATAAAACCTAATATTTTACCTGCCTAAAATTAAACTTGAAATTCCTCTTTTGGCATCCTGTATCTTGATCAGTGCTGAACATAATCAAATAAGAAAAAAGAGATTGATGAACAAATATCGGTACTCATATTATCATAACCGATTATATAAAAGAACGAAAATAAAAGGGAGGAAATCAAATATAGAAGAACAAATCCAATTTAGTGTTTATTTTATAGAAGAAATCACACATCATCATCATCATCATCATCATCGTACTCAGTATATCCCACCAATAGCAAAGCTATAGTAGGGTCTGAGGAGGGTAAGATGTAGACAGCCTTACCTCTACCCCATAAGGATAGAGAGGCTGCTTCCGGTGAGACAGCCTTACCTCTACCCCATAAGAAATCACACATATAAACATAAATAATAACCTTAAGCAACACTCATACATACGCATAAGTGTGACATCCAAAGATCATCGATTGTAAAATGCATTTATATAACCTTGCAAATAATAATATTACTTTTCAATTCCATAAAATTCGAACAGATTCAACAACCCTAAATAAATTGTATAAAATCTTGGTTTGTATTATGCATTAACAAAAATCTGTTCCATGTATAAAGTTAATATGAAATCAACCCCAAATTCATATGAGAAACCGCATCTAGATATGTTAGGGTTCACAATCGAACAACCAAAATTTTTTCAATGTTTGATTATAAGGGTTTATAATCAAATGATAAACCCAGTTCTTAAGAAAAAAAAAACCTAGATAAACTCATGGATTAAAAAATAAAGCATAAAACATAGAACTCAGATACTAACCTTTTTGAATTAGGGTTTGTCGGTTGCAATTAGAACTTTGAGAAGCAATAGTGGGGACGATTGTGGTTTAAGAATGACCTACACTTTGCAATTAAACCTGAAAGAAATCTATTAGTTAAAGCTTAACAATTGAAGACGATTATAGATATGTGTAATGATACCTTTAACTTTTATGACAATGAACGATTGTGTTGGCTGTAAACGAAAATTAGGGTAAGTTTTATGCTTCAAATGTTTAAGACGATTGCATGTTGTAGTGATTCATACCTAAAATGTTGAAGGAGATGCACGATGGATGACCTGATGAACACGGATCATAGGGTTGAAGAAGAGTGCTACTGTGCTAGGGTAAAGGATCTTTGTGATGGTGTTTTGGGTTAGTTAATAATTTTGAAAAGAGTCAAATGCTGTTTTCATCCTCGTGGTTTGTCCGAATCTGTGTTTTTAGTCCAATATTTTTAAATCTGTGATTTCCGTCCCTGTGGTTTCATTTCACTTGCAATTAAGCCCGACCCCATTAACCCTGTTAAGTATGGTCGTTAAACCCATAAGCGTGCCCCTCACGTGAGGGGCAGTTTTGTCCTTTTTCTTCCCAACCCTAATTCGCAAGCCCTTCTCGTGAGTGGCACGCTGATGGGTTTAACGATCAGACTTAATGGGGTTAGTGGGGTCGGATTAATTGCAAGTGAAATGAAACCACGTGGACGAAAATCGCAGATTCAAAACTATTTGACTAAAACCGCAAATTCAAACAAACCATAGGGACGAAAATCGCAGATTCAAAACTATTTGACTAAAACCGCAAATTTAAACAAACCATAGGGACGAAAACCGTAGTTTACTCTTTTGAAAAACTGAATAAGAAAAATTAGGAAACTTAGGTTGAACAAAGGAAACTGTGAGAATGCCATGTGACAATTTAAAAAAATTTTGGTGAAAAATCCACTCACGGGATAATTCAAGTTATAAAATTATAAGTAAAACAAATAATTACATAGCGTATATGAAAAAAATGTAATACATCTATGCTTGTATCTATACAATGTGTACATAAATTGATTTTATTTATATCATAAAATTATTTTTTAAAATGAACTTAATCAAAAAATGCTCGTGCAAAAACGTACCCGGGAATATTTCTTTCTATTGAAAAATTCATTCTCGGTGCTATATATGTATAATTGAAAGACTTTTGGTTATGAACCAATTTCAGAAATAAAGCTTCTCATACGATAGTAGTTATAACCACTCAGTCTAAATACAAAAGAAGAGTTACCTTTATTGATATATCTATTAATTTACCACTCATTAAAGGAAAGTTGAACATTAAATTGTAACAATGGATGTTCTTCAAGAGCTATGTTTTTTCGAGCTACACCATGAAAACGATTTAGATAAGTTTCAGAGAGCTTCTCGACTTTGTCATAATGACAACATAAAATATAACATGTTAACCCATCCAATTTTGTGAATATTTTGTTTCATTTGAGCATAGTTTTCCATGGCATGCTTCTCATACAACGTTCTGATCACCATTGAAGGAAAAGTTAATGTTAACATAAATATTATAAAATTGATAAAAGTTAGAAGTATTAACAGGCATAGGGGTGATATGTCGAAAGTGTTCGCAGTATTTTCTTACATTTTAATAGTTGAGGGAAAAATAGTCAGTTTGTCAAATCCCGAACCTTTTGATTATTTTAAAAAATGCCCTTAAAAATATTTGAAACCCGAATCATGTTTAAAATTATAACTTTCATACTTTTGATATTTCAAAGTCAACACTTTGAACCTATAACAAATTTGACGACAATTCTATTTTGCATTCTCAAACTTTTAAAAATACTCAAAATTTTCATTTTTGACCCGTAAAAATTTTTGACCTAAATGTAGTTAACTTGTATCAAATAATCTATTTACCAACTTTTGACCCATAATATCAAATTTAAGTTCCATAAAAAACCCGAAACAATTTTCATTTAAGAAACATGATTTGTTGTTGATTTTTGAAATTCACCAAGTATTTTAAAATATGTAGTAAAATAATATGTTAATATTTATATTTATAAAAATATATAGATATTATATAAATATAGTGTAAAAGGAAAGTGAATAATTATTGATTTATTACATATATTAGGGTAAATTAGTTTTGGGGGAAAAAATTGTGAGAATTAACCAAAACATGACGAGTGTCCACATTTATTTTACTTTATTTGAATAGGTAGATATATATATATATATATATATATAGTTATGTTAAAATAAAAACTCACTTGAAGTGAAAACTCTAGAAATCCATTCTCAACCACATGTTTTTAATTAAAGTTTAAATCTTGTAGTCTATAATTAAAGTTAATAAAATAAGTAAATACAAAAATAACCTTTTCTCTCTCCTGAAAACATATATAAAAATTTAGTAAAAAAATGTTAAAAAATAGCAAAACAATTTTTTTTATTTTTCAATGTTTTGTATTAAACGCAACATCATATATTACATGTGTAAAAAAACAAAACAAAAACGATATTACATAGGGTTTTCACGGGTTGTCACAACTCAAGTGGGTTTTCATTTTATACTTCTCATATATATATATATATATATATATATATATATATATATATATATATATATATAATATATATATATAATATATATATAGGGGTGGGATCTAGTGAAAACTCCTATTAAAGAGAAAACTTAAAAATTTCTAAAAACTATTTTTAACTTTATTTAAAAAAAAATTTTGAAGTTTCTTTTTTTTCCATTATTCTTATATGTTGTTATTGGTTCAAAAAAAAACTTGTCGTTAACCTCGTCGGTATAATGCGCATGTATAATAGTATGCATTGCATATATGCAAAAGTGTTTGTATTGCATAGAATACAACATTATTGCACATATTTGATACACACTATTGTATATATGCAATATAAGACTAATACACACATCGAATACACATTAGTACGTATGTGTAACACAACATTAACGCAAATGTGCACCACATCGACTTTTATTTTATTATTATTATTACCTTCCATATAATACAATACTACTACACATATACAATACACATATATTAAATATATGCAATAAAACACTATTAAACTCAAAAATACATAGTAATACATATGTGTAATACAACGGTATCGCACAGTAATACGTATGTGCATTACAGCGGTTTTCTTATTTTTTTCGAGTGAAATATAAGAAAATATAAGAATAATGGCTAAAACAGAATTTTGAAAATATTTTTTTATTTTTAATTAAAATAATTCTTTAGGAGTTTTTAAGTTTCTCTCTAAAGATGAGTTTTTTCTTGATCCTCTCCCTATATATATATATATATTCAAAATTCTGTTTTAGCCATTATTCTTATATTTTCTTATATTTCACTCGAAAAAAATAAAAAAAACCGTTGTAATGCACATACGTATTACTGCGCGATACCGTTGTATTACACATGTGTATTACTATGTATTTTTGAGTTTAATAGTGTTTTATTGCATATATTCAATATTTGTGTATTGTATATGTGTAGTAGTGTTGTATTATATGGAAAAAAATAATAATAAAATAAAAGTCGATGTGGTGCACATGTGCGTTAATGTTGTATTACACATACGTACTAACGTGTATTCGATGTGTGTATTAGTCTTATATTGCATATATACAATAGTGTGTATCAAATATGTGCAATAGTGTTGTATTATATGTAATACAAACGCTTTTGCATATATGCAATGCACACTATTACACATGCGCACTATACCGACGAGGTTACCGACAAGTTTTTTTTTTTTTTGAATCAATAACAACATATAAGAATAATGGAAAAAAAAAGAAACTTAAAAAAATAAAAAAAAAAAGTTAAAAATAGTTTTTTAGAAATTTTTATGAGTTTTTAAGTTTTCTCTTTAAAAGGAGTTTTCACTAGAACCCACCCCTATATTATATATATAATATATATATATAGAAAAGAGTTCGAATAAGAATAAGGAGTTTCCTAGGAATAGTAAGAACCAATAGATTTTTGACATGTGGCATTATAACCTATGGTGAAATGATAATTCTAGGAAACTATGTCGGTTTTTGGTAATTTTAAATCTCAACCATTGAATAACATGATTCAATAACTATGATTTATTCCTAGTCTTCATAGAAAACTACTTCTTTTTAATATAACTCTCCCCTATATATATATGTGTGTGTGTGTGTGTGATGGATAATTTTTAAAACATTTATATAAACTAATGTTCAAGAAAAAAAAGTAACACTGTCCAACCCATGAAATTGAATCGATTTGACTAGCCATGCCTAAGGTTGCAAACAAGCGTGTCATTTTTTTTTCTAATATAGCTCGACTCAGAATCATTAAGATCGTCTTGTTTAGTATTAATTGGATATTAAATATTAAATTATTTATTTATATCTATAATATATATAAACGAAACCGCTAAAATCTTACACGTCGCGATATGGTTGCTCCCCCCTTTATAGAAGCCACCAGATTGCTTGATTTTTAAATGGATGCCTCTCATTGATTTAACTCAAATTCATGGGTATGGGTCTTACCAAAACCAGTATCTCCTAAACTGGTTATAACATCTCATTAAATTAAAAATTAATCTTACCAATTATTTGATATGAAAATCCTATTAAATCGGGATATACTAAAATTTAATATCCAATTTAAAAAAAAAGATATTATTTATAATTAATAAACAATTTTAAAGTAAAAACATAAGCGGGTCATGGGTCACCAAATCCAGATAGCTTTTAAACGGGTTATAACATATCATTTATTTATGAAACTCTTTCATCATCAAACCCTAAGTATATTATTAACTTTCTTACAATAAAGAAAATTAAAATCCAAAAAATAAATATTAAAAAACAAAAAATGTAAAGCAACCATTCTCTCAAGCAATCAAATTGCTTTATTTGTAAATGCAGGCTTCTCACGCATTTGACCCGAATTCACGGGTAAAGGTCTCACCAAACCCAGATAGCTCTTAAATGGGTTATAACATCTCATTATATAAAAAATTAATCTCATAAAATATTTGATATGAAAATCCTATAAAATGGGATAGACTAAAAATTAATATCATGTTTTATTTAAAAAAAAAAGATATTATTTATAATTAAGAAACAATTTTATAATAAAGAAAATAAACGGGTAACGGGTATCACCAAACCCAAATAGCTTTTAAACCGTATTATAACATATCATTTATTTGTGAAACCATTTTATCATCAAACCTCAAGTATATTAATTATTAAATTTCTTACAATAAATAAAATTAAAATCCAAATATACATATATAAATATTAAAAGCGAATAATGTAAAACAACCCTTGTAATACGACGGGATAAAATCTAGTAGGTATATAATTATTGGTGAGGACAACGCTTAGGATGATGAGAAAAGATAAGACAGTTGGTTCGGGTAACAAACTACTCGGCATTTTGAAGAGAGAACATAATTAATTGGAAGGCTTTCTACCACCGATAGATAGCGAATGTGCTTTCACTGGATAACCTTTTTTTTAAACGCATCAATTATGTCGTTCCAATTATTGATATTATGCATACTAGCTCCTACCATGAACCTAGATGAATAAAACGCTTGGCCCTAAGCAAATAATCCAACAACTCAGCAATACCACTTAACTTCGACCCATCCACATTGTTCTCATACAAACAAGACTTGTGCATATTAATTTTGAGGGGAACACAAATTGAAATACCTCAAAAGCCATGCCACATTCTAGATACTAGGAATCGACCGTTTGCCAAATACTATGGCATCATTCGCATACAGAGGATGTGACACCGCAGGCCTCCATTCGGAGTTTGAAGGCCTTTAATGAGACCTCCTCACATGCCTTTTTTTTTATCATACACGAAAATGCTGCCATTACAACTAGAAAAGAAAGGTGATAACGGGTCACTTTATCTCAACCCTTTAAATCATTGAAACTAGAGCGTAGGTGACCAGTTACTCAAAAGTTGAATATTAACTTCTCACATACAAATTTTGCAAATTAATAGTTTTGTTTTTACTACTACTACTTAACACACTTTTTTTTCTATTCAGTTATTTTGAATTTACTTGTATGTAGTGGTGGAACTTAAACATTTATACTCCCGTCCGAAAAAATTAGAAATTTCTTATATATAAAAAATGAAATTTAATTCACCAAATAAAGGTCACAAACGCCCCCCCCCCCCCCTCCCCCCCCCCTCCCGCAAAAAAATTACAAATAAAACGACAAAGAAAGAAGAATTACAACCGCTCACACCTACACCAGTGCACCTCCTTGATTTTGGAATTCAGTTTCGTTTTGTGTGGGATGGAAAACTGATGGCTAGTTAGTGAAATAGCGAGTAGCAAAGCACGTGCAAATGTGTAATGGAAAACCTATGGTCGTAGCATACGCTCGTAGTAGCAAGAATCAGCTGGCCATTCAAAAACACAGGTCAATTGCATGATGTATCATTAGGCCCATTTCATAATTTTGATTTGAGTATGTTTAGGTTTTGGGGTTGTGTGTGTGGAAATTACTCAAAGAATAGATAAGGAAATTGAACCTAATCAATGTTTTGGATCGGACAGTGAACCGGACGGGTAATTGGTCGAATCTGTCTGACCGACCGAACAAATTTCGTCTAAAAAATGACGGTTAAGGCTGAAAATAAAATTTTTCAGGAAAAAAAACTATTTTTCAATAGTAAAACCGGTTCAACCGGTCAAACCGGTCTGACCGGCCGGTTCTGGGAACCGAACAAACTACATAGAACCTGTTGAGTCAGAAATTTACAAGGAAGATTGGAATCTTCTCAACCTACTCAAAGAAATGGCTAAGTATGGACTTCGAGCATGGTTTTACTACCTCAAGCATGATGTCTTATGCTCATAAGACTATCTTATGGAATTTCTTCTAAGTGTTGAATGCTTCGAGCAAGCTACACTTCGTCAAGTAACGATGTTCTTCATCGAGTATGGATTGCCAATCGAGCAAACAACTTGATCTATCCAGCTTAAACCAACTCTTCCGAGCACATTGGTGGGTCGAGCATGTATACAATAAGGGAGGATCTCAAATGTTCTAAGTACTAACTTCGAGCATGGTTCAATCCGAGCAAGCTTCACACCCGAGTATGCTGAAGATTTTTCACAATAAGTCACAAGGCAAGATTGAAGAGATTGAGAAGAACATGCTTGCTCGTGGGATATATACAAGCAAAGCAAGGATAAGTCATGAAGATTGAAGTCTGCTAGAGTAGAATATTTTCTACTGAAAATATTCTAAGTAAAGTCTGCTCGAAGACTTGTTTCGAGCATGTTGTGCATTAAAAGTCTGCTCGACAGAGAATTATCATACTCGAAGACTTGTTTACACTTGTATTTATTTTTGTCATTCATTATGTAATCATTAGGGTTTCTAAAAGGAATGTCTGGGCATATAAATAGAGTCCTAGGTTTCACATGAAAAGGGATGAGTTTTTACAGATTATGAGAGCATAACCACTAGAGCGAATATTCCTTTTTGTGCTATCTCGTATCGCCGCCATCACGAAACCCTAGACATTCAATGCAACATTAAATCATTGTTCATTAAACAATACATCAATATAGTGAATATTTGTCTACTGCTTTTATTGATATTACTGAATAGTTATTGTCATTTAAAATCTTCATTCCCAATATTTGAATATATTGATTCCACTGATATATTCAAGAGGCCTTTGGGTTATTAGATCTAGTGTGCTCTTGTCAACCTCTATAGCACTAGGTCCGGTCCTGACAAGTGGTATTAGAGCTTCGTAAGCTCTCTGGAGGCCACGGGATTGAAGGTTAAGTGTCAAAGTTTGAAGCTTGGAAGGGTTTGCACGTTACTGAGTTCAGATCTGAAGAGAAATCAAGATATCGATGAACAAGAGGTGTCAACTAACAAGATACCAAGATTGCTTGGTCAAGAAAATTATATCAAGTGTAAAGTCCTATTTGAGGATGCCGTCAACTACAATGATACGGAACTATGGAATTCCATTAAAGATGGACCCTATTTTCCATTTCTGGCCCCAAACAATAATGCTACTGTGGAAAGGCAAATAAAGAAAAGAGATGACAAAGCCTTGTCCATGCTGAAGTTAGGACTTTCTTGGAAGATTTTGACTAGCGAGAATCATCACACAAGTGCTAAAGCAATGTATGATGCAGTTGTTGAGATGTTTGAGGGGAATGTCGAGTTAAGGGACATAAATAAGGATAGATTGAAACATGAAACAACAACTTGGTAGGTTCAAGTTCAAGGAGGGTGAGAGATTGAAGTCAGTTCTTCAAAGATTCATGGCTATAGTAAATGAAATCAGAACCACAGATCTACAGATCTCTGATTTTGATCTAAACAAGAAACTACTCACGTCCTTATCTAGTGAATGGTACACAGCAAGCAAATTCATCAGAGAGAAGGCAAATTTTCCCAACTTTAAATTGGATGATGTAATATCATTCTTGCATGCAGTAGAGCATGAAATGATAGAAAATCACATGTTGAAGGAGGAAAAACCCAGTTTTCCAGCGACTAATGCACTTGTTGCACCAATGGGTAATCTTTCAACAAAATCTCAATAGATGCATCCAATTATTGAAGAACCTTCTAACGCAAGTTCAATGTGTGGTGCAAGTCAGCAGATGATATGCTAAAGGTAGCTATTAATTTATTAACTAAATAAACGCTAATCTAGAAACCAAGTAATAATTCTAGACTCTTAACTTAACTAAAACTACTAACCGGCAAGTAATCCGGTCGACTATAGTACAGCTAAGTAAGTCCAGATATCGAACCCACGAGACTCTTTAATTACGTTAACTAGCTAATTAGACTCGACTAACTGATACGACTATTTATTTATTATTATTAGGGGGTTTTAATAAAAATTAATATTAAATTAATCACTAAGACTTAAAGACAACTTAAACCTAGACTTAATTCAAATAATGACAAGCAACCACCTAGGCTAGAAATCCCTAATGTATCAATTATTAAATAGTTGAAAATACTATGCTATGGAACCAATATCATAAAATAGTCACTTAAAGAAAACCCGAACAGGACCCCTGACCCTTCTCAAGAAGACACCTATGAATTTCTATTAAGTTCTTAAAAACACCATATTAATTAGACTCGCTTACGGTCGCTAATTATTTTATGACAAGACCTCTATAATGAAATCCTATCTTACAGTGCGGAAATCAAAGGTAGTTTAAAGTAGTCACTCGACTAGATAAACAAAGCAGAAAAATAAAACCTAGACGGACTCCTTACAAAGAACTAAATCTAGCAATCTTAATCAACCAAGACTTATCATATAATCTATCACCTTACACCTATTTAGATAAGCAGCACACTTAGGTCTGTTTGATTTATTAATATTGTTCCTATGGTTTTAATGCATATCAACCATAAACTAGTTAAAAACACACAGTAGATGACCTAACAGAATCCTATCATATGACAGACAATCACAAGGAAACTGTGAAACTATAAAACACACCAAACAATCAAAAGCACACATATGCATCGAATGAAATACACGAAATTTCTTACTTAATCATAAACCATAAACAAAAGCAAACTCCAAACTAAAATCCAACGTCAACAAAAGTTCATGATAAAGCCTAGGCGGTATTAGGGTTTAACCAACAACCATATTCAAGGACAATAGAAAATAAATAGGTTCAAATAATGAAGTTATAACAAAAACAATAAATTCAAACCAAATAATAATGATGTTTCGGTGAGTAGGAGTTGGACCCAAACGTTCTCTGCTCAAACCAATGGCTTCCTCTTCCTTGCGTTGAACTCTTTTTTTTTTCACGGCTGCTCCCTCTAATTAGGTTTTTATCTTTCTTTTTATACGATGAAAGTTGCTATGTCGGTTGTAGAACTTTAATGGGCCAATAGACAAATGTATTTCTTTATTTTTAAAAGCCCAATCGATACCCTTGCTTTTCTTCTTCTTTCGTTTGAAGCTCAAATTCTGTTTCTTTCTTGTGAACTAATGGCCAAACTTAAACTAAATCACACCATCATATCATTCCCTGGTCAAAGAACACGTTGACAATGCATGCATCAAACTAATCATTTCTATTAGAGTTATAACTAGATACTATTAAATAATAAGTGTTTTTTTAATAATAACAATAATTCTTATAGTAATTCAGATATGCACTCGGTTTCAAGTTTATACTCCATATTAGTTTGTTGTCTCTAAAAATCTTCAAAATCCACATATAAACCAATTTTGAGTAATATTTAATATTTACCAACCAAAAAACTAATATAAAGTGTAGGAACACATGTGTAATTTATATATAATTCAGACCGTATTAAATATCCCTACATTTAATTCTTTTTCGTCGCCGAAAAAGTATTTTGCAATGGAATCAAAATCGAAAAATACGGTCTTAAAAACATATTGGTTATCTTAATGCTCAGATAAACGCAAAAACTGCGATTGCCGATATTGTTGTTCACTTAAACCCAGCCACCAGCCTATCAAGCCCCCAAGCACATTTCGCAATTAAGTTTAAATAATATCAAAAATCTATGGGTCTCACACCTTTAGAGTTAAGATCCACCTACCCCATCTCAAGCAAAGTAAAGATAATTAAAAATTGAGTTGAAGCAAACTGGTTCAACATATCACCATAAGATAAGAACTCTTTAATGGTAAGAAGAAAATACACTTAGATGGAATTATGGATGACAGGTTAAGTGAGGTCGTACGAGCATGCCCTAAATATTATTAGACTTTGTCCTATATATTCCATAAGAAAATATTTATTGACTAAAAAACCTCGAGTCCCAATAGTGTATCCTCAGAATCGCCATCCCCTTAGTAACACGTAAACTCTTAGTCTCGTCTACTATTTGCACTTTGGCCTCTTTTTCTATTTTTGAGAATGCTTCTTTGGCATTTTTCATTACATAACTTTCCTCTTTTTATTTTCTTTTTGGACCAATTCTTGGAATACTTTGTAACTTTTTTTAACATTTTTTTCTTTTTCTTTTTTTTTATATTATTTTTTTATTGTGCACTTAGGCATCTTTTACCCTAAATATATAACTAAATTCTAAAGCTCGTATAAAATTGGACAATGCGGGGCGCCGCCACTCTTTATTTATTTTCATAAAACAGAGTGGCGTGCTAATTTTAAGTGCATTCAATTCTTACCACCTTAAGGTAATCGGTTTATGGTAATACTCCCTATACCTTATCGAATTTCAGCTTCACTGTCCCCCCTTAGGATGAGAACACACAAAATCTAAGATTAATTAGGTTTATTAAGAATATGCAATGGGAAACCTTTCAAGACTAGTTGGGCCTACCGACACATCCCAAGCTTAGTACGCTTTCTTTTATATTATCTCATATATATTAGTAGTTTGAGAAAACAATTTCCAATTATACTATCATCTTCCATTATAGTGCAAAAAATATTCCTTAAATTCTTGAGACATTTTTTTCAATTTTTTAGGCATTTTTTTTTCATATTTTTATTTTTGCCTAAAAACATCAATTTTCTATCCTCACACCTAAATTTCACATTGTCCTCAATGTGAGAAAAAGAAAATTACAAATAAAATTATGCAAAAAATAATAATGAATTAATGAATTGGAACAGACTCCCTTGGTAAATTGATGATATGCTTCGTGAGTTGTGTCCCATGCCCTCCAATTCGAACGCGATCAGCAAACTATCTTCAAATAACGTAATCTCTCACAAACAAAAGCAACAATCCTGAAACAAGTGGCATCCCCCACACTTGTTTAAAACTATAGCCATCAATCATCTCATAAGCGACCCTGGAGCAACCTGCAAGTAAGGGTAGAAACACCCGGCAGAGCAAAGAAGTAAAACCAAAATAAAAATAAAAATAAAATAAAAACATAGTACCCGGGTTGCCTCCCGGGAAGCGCTAAGTTTACAAAAGAGTCTTCAGCCAGACACGTTCCCGAAACCTCAATCAGGAGGTTTCTCCTTTATCCTCTTCCCATCAGTGCTCTTCAACACTCTCCGTTTACAACTAGTTGAGAAGAAACTAGTTCCCAAACTCAAGGAGCCACAAAAATAAGCATTCAGCTTGATCACCCAATTATTGAAATTCTGAGGATGTGACAAATTTGGCACACTTTGATTTCTGACTCCAGATATCCTCCTTCTTGGGGCTCTTTTTTTACATGTCGATCCACGAACGAGTATCTCTAAAAACCTGTCAGTTTTACCGCGCACACGCGGATGATGTTTCACAATGAGATGCAGTTCTTTATTCTTCAACTCTTCGGATATCTCTGGTGATTCTTCTTTGACATTTAGCTTCGTAACTGGCTTCCCGAATAACAATTTTTCAAGTTCCTCCATATCTCTTTCGGGGTAAAAATTTCTTTCATCCATATCGGCTAAACCCACTAACTCTTCACCAAATTCAGCTCTAAACTCGTCCTCCCAAGAGGGAATACACTCCCCTATCTGATTCTGCCAACCAACATCCTTAAACTCGATCACCGGCTCACTAAGTTGTATTCGACTTTTTAAGCCCGACTCAAACTCATCCGTAATGTACCAAAGCGGTGTACTTGGATTAATGCTATGGACAACACGCATGAACTCCATTAATATCTTTTCTAGATGTGGTATGTAATCCATCATTGCTATGAGTCCTTACAACCAACAACATTCCCCATCCTATCATATATCGGGCAAAATTTGGGCTCATAGTAACACTCCAAGAAGATCACTACAAAGATAAACTTAAACAGAAAACATGAGCACCAGATAACAGTGAAATAAACTATATATTACAGAAAAACTAAACTAATTTAAAGCAATTAAACTAAACTATATTAACCTAATATTATAAAAAAAATAAAATAAAATAAAAACTACTTAGACTCCTACGACTCAAAAACAAAACAAAATACAAATAGCACGTATGTAGCAAGTAGGTCTAATCAAAGCTAATAACGCAATTGCCAAGAGTCCCCGGAAACGGCGCCAAAAAATTGATGTGCTAAAGGTAGTTATTAATTTATTAACTAAATAAACGCTAATCTAGACACTAAGTAATAATTCTAGACTCTTAACTTAACTAAAGCTACTAACCGGCAAGTGAACCGGTCGACTCTAGTACAACTAAGTAAGTCCGAATATCGAACCCACGAGACTCTTTAATTACGTTAACTAGCTAATTAGACTCGACTAACTGATACGACTATTTATTTATTACTATTATTGGAGGGTTTTACTAAAACTAATATTAAATTAATCACTAAGACTTAAAGACGACTTAAACCTAGACTTAATTCAAATGATGACAAACAACCACCTAGGCTAGAATCCCTAATATATCAATTATAAAATAGTTGAAAATGTGTGACATCCGTGGCAAAACCGAGTACACCTTAGTACTTACAAACTCGAATAAGCGTTTAACCGCTTATTGGTAACGAACAAATGAATAACCAAACGGGTCTGGTTATGGTCCGGATATCCTAGGGTGCCATCTATAAGTGATATACGATCTATTCAAACTAAAATATTAGTACTATAGCCTTAGTTCGATAGCAAACAAGTTAAACGAAAATATGCTCGTTTAACTACCAGCTATAGACTTAAACGCGAAAGATAGTCACAAACCAAGCATTGTATCATCCGTTAAGCCGAAAAAGACTTACCAAACACTTATTTGAAATGTTTTAAGTGATCCATGAAAATATTTTCGATTTTTACAAACGTATAGTATGTTTTTATAATTTTACACAAAACTAGCCGAAAAACACTCGTTTTAGCTCCGTTTGTCGCACCCGATATATTTTTGTCGCCAGAAACCGAACCCGAAATAAATTTGGACTCGGAATTTCACGTTCGGGCACGTAAATCGAGAAAAGTGGGCCAAATGGGCCCAAAAGGGGACCCAACGAGCCCAGCCCGCCAAAGAAGACGTTTCCCCCCTTAAACCCTTTTCATATTTAAACAAGTTCTAAGATATTTTGTGATATCTTTTTCATGAGAATTCTGGACACAAGTTCTGCTCCAGCCACAAAACCTTCAAACCCTAAGGTAAGGAGCTTAAATAAGTAGCTTTTGTACTTGTTTAAAGTCGTTTAATACCATAAAAACATGTCTTGGTTACTAAAAATCATTCCTAACCGTGTGAAAATCTTAAAAATGGTCCATAAACATGTTTTGATCATAAACACGGTAAGGAACCTGTTTTGATAGTTTTTTTGGCCATAAACACGGATGAAAGGGTTGAAACGGCGTTTTTACGGTTCAAAAGTTCGTTTTTGTGCACTAGCCGAAACCCTAAGTTAAGGGCTGTTATGTTGATGAAAATTTGCTTGGTTTGTGTTATAGGACCTGTACCTAGCTTATATAGAAGCACAAGAACCCGAAAATTGGATTAAGAGAGCGAAAACGAACCAAAACCGCAAAGGTGATGCCGATTTACTCGATTACGGGCTATTTAGGTTAAGGTTGTGATGTGCATATTTTTAGGCCTTGAAATTTTTCAAGAACATCAGGGACCATGTCAATAAGTCCCTGTTTAAATTTGGTAATTTTTCGACCATCCGAGAATATTTGGCGAATTTATTACCGAATTGGGACAATTATTTGTGAAAAATAGCTAAAATACTTCAAAAATTATGAAAATTTTCTGGGAACTCAGATTTAATGTATTTTGATCACATATGAATTTTGGGATCATTTGGAGAAGTCTAAAGGTGTTTTGTGTATATGCGTTCGTGTGAATTTTTATAGCCGAATTTGGGTCGAAAAGAATATTGAACAAGCTTTTTACATTCTGGAATTGATATAGATTGTTTTGGGACATGATTTGAGTATTCAGGAATTTTTGTGGAATTTTTGGAAATTGATTGGGGTAAACGGACGATTTTCAGGCGAAATATAGCTGACAAATGAATTTTTATAAATTAATAAATCAGTAAATAAATCCAAAAATATTTTTATAAAAATCTACATATTTTAATTGATAAGTGGTTAAATTTTCATAATTTAATGATTAACGGTTAATTAATTATGCTAATTTAAAGATTAAATAAATTCAGTTTTTATAAAAAACGGCAAGTTCGCGACTAGCGAACCTGCGGGAATATCAAAACACCAAGAGTGATCAAAAATCATAGTTTTTGATTAATTAAGTAAAAACGAACTTTTCTATGAGAAACCTGGACAATCCGGGTGGATTGTGCGCGTTTCTTCTCAAATCAAACTGAATAAACGGAAACGGGCCCCGTGGCTAATCCGGGACCCCAGTATGTGATCCTTCTTTATAACTTAATCATTTTATTAACCAATACATTTACCCAAGTTTATTTTCCCATAACTATTTTCTGAACCCGTAAACGAACAACTTGGCCCAGCTGGGAAAACGGGAATCTGAGCCAAGTTCGGTTTTAAGTATTAGACATTGAACAACATCACAACCTAAGCCTATTGCCACTTTCTGGGCATTCCAGCTATACCCAGATTAGTTATACAGCTCAGTTTAGTACTGAGATTTTAATAATATTAAAATATTAATATTATAGTAATATGGACTATAGGGACTAAGTGATAGCAAGGGAAACGAACCCCGTGCTGATCTCGCACTGAGTGCCTACAAAACCGTGAGTTTCATGACCCCTCTTTTCAAACTGTTTACAAAACTTTGGGGTTAAAAGCATGTTCGTATGCATTATCTATCTGAAAACGGTTCAGAACGAAAAATACCTGAACCTTCATATATGAAAAATTCCTACAAATATAATGGTAAACTACGTGCTGAGGAAAGGTGATTATTATCGTGATTGGTATATTAAATGGAAACACTACGAATGCCAAAACATAATGAAATCATACGTGACAACCTGTTTATACAAATACGCTATATAATGCTAAACACAACAGGTTGAGGAAATAACGTGGTCTGTAATGGCCATTGGTGAATAACGTGGTCTGTAATGACTATGGGGCTATTGTGGGCGGAAGGGGGGGCACAATAGTACTAAACTAAAGTTGAGTATGGCCTATTAGCCAAGTTCTGCTGCAACTTATAAACTAAAGTTGAGTATGGCCTATGAGCCAAGTTCTGCTGCAACTTACTAAACTAAAGTTGAGTATGGCCTATGAGCCAAGTTCTGCTGCAACTTATAAGCTAAAGTTGAGTATGGCCTATGAGCCAAGTTCTGCTGCAACTTACTAAACTAAAGTTGAGTATGGCCTATGAGCCAAGTTCTGCTGCAACTTATAAACTAAAGTTGAGTATGGTCTATGAGCCAAGTTCTGCTGCAACTTATTAAACGAACTAACTTGATTATGACATGAATGTTAAGAAAATAATGTGATTATGCGTATTGTGGGCGGATGGGGAGCCACGGTATTTGGTGATACGTGATAAATACTATATGTGTATATGTGTCTATATACATGCTATGTTATTAGCCGTAGGAAATACTATGTGTGGAATATACTAATTATTTGCGTGTACACTATATAATGTTTGAGTTTACGTGGAATCATTGTGGGTGGAAGGGGGACCACAGTGGTTGATGTTAACGCGGAACCGTTGTGGGCGGAAGGGGGGCCACAGTGGTTGAGTTTATGTGGAACCGTTGTGGGAGGAAGGGGGTCCACAGTGGTTGGTTAAACACGGAAATTGGAAACAGGTAGTACGAACAAACAATCACGATTTTACCGAAATTTCGAATACATATTATAAACTTACATGTGTGCATATGCACACAAAAAGATATGGATGTACATATTTATACAAACGTAAATACATATTTTTACATACGTGCGTACATACAAACTATGACCGTGTGGTACGCAGAACTGATTTCGTTAAACTTATGAAACTCACCAACTATTCGTAGTTGACTTGTTTTAACATGCTTTTCAGGTAATCAGATATGAGAAGTAATTTCTGTGCGTTACGTGTCTGATTGGTGATTGATGTCATGGGCATTTGAGTTAGAAGTAAAGTAATTGAAGAACCGGTTTGATTGTATCACCTAGTTTGTAAAAGATGTTAGAACGATATAATATATTGTAAATTAGTTAGTAATGTTTCTTTATGAACAATGTATTTGATACCAGTTGCATCTGTTGCATTTCCGTTTTACGCTTCCGCAATTGTGCTTAACGGGGTGTGACAGAAGTTGGTATCAGAGCCATTGGTTATAAAGGATTAGGTTATCCTTTAGGATACCTATAATATAACCGTAGGCTCGATTATCACTGGGAAACTTCATAATGAGTAACGATAGATACTGATGGATGCCGGGATGAAGTCGTAGGGCAAGTGAGTTATTATGGTCTGGAACGTAATAACAGACTTGCTTGTACGAGGGAATTCGGGAAGAAGTCGCGGAACATACTGATAGGTAAAAATGGCAACATACGTGTATAAAGGTGATAATGAGTATATATGTAAGGTGCATACGTGCTTATCTGAAACGAGGTATAGGGATACGTGTACGTACCGTACTACCGATGATATTAAATCTTATTGTAACAAATATTATATTCGGTTATAATCAATATTAATTCCTATTATGATTAAAATTATATAGTATCAAAATTTATATTATATTTTTTTTATAATTAATATTATACCTTCTCATAACAAATAAAATATTTTGTTTCAGTACTAATTAAAAATATCCTTTACGCTGATCTAAACTATCAAGTAACGTTTTCTTCTGATTAACGATTGCACTGAAAGATGTCAAGATCGGGTAGCTTTACGACAGATGAAGAACCGGTGTTGCTTGTGAGTGGGAATATGAGAATGCTTCAACAAGTTTAACTAAGTCTGGTGATGTGACGAAACCACCAAGGAACTTAATATGCAAGGCCCGGGAAAGAACCATGGGAGGTGTGTTCTATAGACAATGATTTCAAATATATATATATATATAATACCTCTCAGCATGGGTCTAACCTTTATTTTATGTACTCGTTTCTTTGACACTAAACTAAACTATTTTCCGGTCATCCTTCCGATTCTTTTGTTCATAAACAAACACCATCCCTAGGGGAAATACCTAGTGATGAGCCCGATTTATCAAATTATAAATATGATAATTACCAGAACTGAGTTTTCAATCATAATATAAGCAATCGTTACTACCAGTACATATAATGTACTAATAATATTTCAAAAAGAAATATTAATAATAGTAATTTCCTTTACGTATCACCAGTACAACTAACTCTGATGAACCTCTCTAACTAACAAACTCTTCGAACCATCTATGAAAGACAACCTCCAACCTCTCCTATATTTTGCTATTCCAATTAGTTATTATAGGAGAGAAATCTCATGCTCACGAAATGATGACGTGCCCCGACTGGAATGGAACCTACTTACCTCCAACCAGTAAACGACTACCTTTATTAAGTCCGACATGCCCACGAATACTGAATGACCTCGCGAAAGAATATATTTTACCATATTAGTTAACAAACATTCAGAATTCAGGTGGAATATACACATGCATTCCCATTATAACGTACTGATTAAACTCGTAACGAGCAAATATCTACCTACGGGAGAGACCGAACAAAAACAGCTTCCTAATAATGGGATCGTATCGGAACAATTGTCATACAAGTTGTGAACTAATTATAATTGTTATAACGTGTGCTTTGATAAATAAGGATAGTATGGTATTGTCGTGTATAGCTTCTGATACTCCATACAAGCATATGGTGGTGCGCTATGCTAATATGGAGGACGATTTGGGCATTTTTAATACAAACATTGACCCCTATTGGATTAAAATGTCTTGTCATGAGATGACAACTTTTAATATATATGCAAACTTTGGCGTTTGCTAGGCTAATTTTACATACTATCCTCAGTATTCAGACTTGAGAATAAACCCGTGTGATATATACGTGTTAATTGAAATACCTGATTACTTGTTATTGTAATTCCTTTTGTGATCATTAGTGTATGTGAATTTTGTTAATTGTTGGATAACTGGTTATTGTTATATAATGGCCCCGAAGAAAGTAAACATGTTGTCTGAGGCAGATATAGCCGAGATGATCGCTCGACAACTACAAACAGTACTTCCGACAATAGAAGCACAATTCGCTGCTGGTATCCATACAACTATGAATACCAATCAAGTGCCGAACGCTAACGCGGCTGTAAATACTAATCCCCCGACAAATACTAATACAACCACAAATACTCCCCCGATAAATACTGATACTATCACAACTAATACTCCCCCGTTGAATACCAATATTACTTTAAATAATGCACCGAACTTGAACAATAGTTGTAACAATCAAAATCCCCCGCAACACGGATATCAACTTAAGAACTTCATGCTATGTAAACCTATGGAATTTAGCGGTACCGAATGACCAAATGGGCTAGTAAAGTGGATCGAAAAGACTGAATCCATCATTAATATCACTAACTGTCCACCAGATTGTATTGTCAAATTTGCTACTTCTACATTTGTAGACCACGCGCTAATGCGGTGGAATACTGTTGTGCAAATTCGAGGACAGGAGGTAACCAATCGTATGTCTTGGACAGAACTTAAAAATCTTATGATAAAACACTTTTGTCCGATAAACGAAATTCAGAAATTAGAGCAAGAACTTTGAAATCTATAAATGAAGGGTGCAGATCACTTGGAGTATACCCACCGCTTTAACGAACTGGCTCGTCTAGTCCCATGGTTAGTTACTCCAGAATCTAAACGTACTGAACGCTACATTTGGGGTTTAGCCCCTGAAGTCAGGAGTTTGGTTAATTCAACTGGCCCTGTAACCTTCGCAAATGCCGTGTTACAAGCCGGCATTTTAACTTCTGATTTGATTAGAAGTGGTGCGTTAAGAATGCCCGGGGAATCATCTGGTACAAAACGAACCAATTATGGAGCGAGAATACAAGAAAGACAACAGAATAAATGTGCGCGCCTTGCAATACAAAATTACGCTATGATCAGTTCCGATGTGAAGCAAGATAAGTATAACGGGCCTTTGCCTAGATGTGGAAAATGTGGTTATCATCATGTTGGTGAATGTCGGACCAATGTGTGTCACAAATGTGGGAAAGTGGGACACTATGCCCGAAATTGTAGAACCATTATGAATACTATAAATCCACCAACCTAACTCCAGGACTCACAACTACCCCAACCGCAACCAACACGACAACAACCAGTCTACCAAAACCAAACCATAATAAACCGTAATGCCTGTTTAAGTGTGGTAGTGTGAAGCACATCAAGAAAGACTGCCCTAGATTGAACCCAATTGCGACAGGAAGACAAAGGCAAGGACCGACATCGACGTCTAACTCGACTAGGGGTCAAGTATTGTGAATAAACCGGATAGAACAAATGTAGTAACAGGTACGTTCTTAGTAATGCCTAATATACTTTAGTTTATTTATTACGGACACTGATAGACGTTTCGTTCTTACAAGTTATTACCTTGGAAAATATACCGTCTAGTAAAATAACAATTCTGTATACTATAGAAATCACCAAAAGTAAGACTATAAATACTAACCATATTACTAGAAAAACTACCCTCTTAACCTAAATAACTAGCTATTCCCTATCGATGCACTCCCGGTGGAAGTGAGGAGTCATTGTGTAATAGTTAGTTTGGACTAGTTAATTGAGTTCAAATGAAGGTTATATATAGAAATAGAACTGTTATACTACCTCTTCTAGATAAAGAAGTTATCCCGTACACGGAACAAAACCTAGTACCCCAATGATGAAACACGGATGAGGAAAACTATACTATCCGTAACCGAAACTTGAACTTTAAACTTTTATAGCCTTAATAACTGAGGGATGAACAAGGAAAAGTCAGGCCAGATGTTCGGATAAACTGAGTACTAGTATAAAGATGCAAGCAAAATATATGAAGGAATCATAGGCACATATGTTGTAAAGTGTGCACTATTATAAGTTAACGGGGAATACTAAAGATCCTCGGAGATGCTACAACAATTCGAGATACCCCATTGGAAGTGGGAAACAAACTACAATGGATCTCTTAACACATATTCCTAAAACATCCCGAGAAAGCAATGCCAGCTGAATGATAGTTTCTTGACTGATCCACTCCGAATACTTTCTTCCGAATTGTAACAACTATCCAACTAAAAAAAACTCGCCTTAACAAAATTTTACTCTTGGTGAATTGTGTATGAAATTTTAGATCCCTAATTGGCCTAAGCACGGTCTATAATCCTCTATAAAACAATCAAATCAAATAAAGTATTCAAACATTAGAGGAAAGTAAGACCGGTAATTTCAATCCTCATACATTAACAATCATCGTAATATTATGCAAACGCCTATATGCTATATTATACGAGCAAGAATGTAACTCGCCATCTTATTAAAATTGAAAAATTGGCGACATCCAAAATACAAAATCCGATTCGATTTTGATAACCATAAATAAAGCTCGTAATATTAATAACAAACCGAAGGCCGCATAAGGCTAACAAGAGAGCTATACTGAGAAATGCGATAAGTTATCAAATTTTGAAAGTTGTTAGTTGAGTTGAGAAAAACGATGAGTTGATTCTAAAATATATTTAATGTATTTTGATCACATATGAATTTTGGGATCATTTGGAGAAGTCTAAAGGTGTTTTGTGTATATGCGTTCGTGTGAATTTTTATAGCCGAATTTGGGTCGAAAAGAATATTGAACAAGCTTTTTACATTCTGGAATTAATATAGATTGTTTTGGGACATGATTTGAGTATTCAGGAATTTTTGTGGAATTTTTTGAAATTGATTGGGGTAAACGGACGATTTTCAGGCGAAATATAGCTGACAAATGAATTTTTATAATTGATAAATCAGTAAATAATTCCATAAATATTTTTATAAAAATATGCATATTTTAATTGATAAGTGGTTAAATTTTCATAATTTAATGATTAACGGTTAATTAATTATGCTAATTTAAAGATTAAACAAATTCAGTTTTTATAAAAAACGGCAAGTTCGCGACTAGCGAACCTGCTGGAATATCAAAACACCAAGAGTGATCAAAAATCATATTTTCGGATTAATTAAGTAAAAACGAACTTTTCTATGAGAAACCTGGACAATCCGGGTGGATTGTGCGCGTTTCTTCTCAAATCAAACTGAATAAACGGAAACGGGCCCCATGGCTAATCCGGGACCCCAGTATGTGATCCTTCTTTATAACTTAATCATTTTATTAACCAATACATTTACCCAAGTTTATTTTCCCATAACTATTTTCTGAACGCGTAAACGAACAACTTGGCCCAGCTGGGAAAACGAGAATCTGAGCCAAGTTTGGTTTTAAGTATTAGACATTGAACAACATCACAACCTAAGCCTATTGCCACTTTCTGGGCATTCCAGCTATACCCAGATTAGTTATACAGCCCAGTTTAGTACTGAGATTATAATAATATTAAAATATTAATATTATTGTAATATGGACTATAGGGACTAAGTGATAGCAAGGGAAACGAACCCCGTGCTGATCACGCACTGAGTGTCTACAAAACCGTGAGTTTCATGACCCCTCTTTTCAAACTGTTTACAAAACTTTGGGGTGAAAAGCATGTTCGTATGCATTATCTATCTGAAAACGGTTCAGAACGAAAAATACCTGAACCTTCATATATGAAAAATTCCTACAAACATAATGGTAAACTACGTGCTGAGGAAAGATGATTATTATCGTGATTGATATATTAAATGGAAACACTACGAATGCCAAAACATAATGAAATCATACGTGACAACCTGTTTATACAAATACGCTATATAATGCTAAACACAACAGGTTGAGGAAATAACGTGGTCTGTAATGGCCATTGGTGAATAACGTGGTCTGTAATGACCATGGGGCTATTGTGGGCGGAAGGGGGGGGGGACACAATAGTACTAAACTAAAATTGAGTATGGCCTATTAGCCAAGTTCTGCTGCAACTTATAAACTAAAGTTGAGTATGGCCTATGAGCCAAGTTCTACTGCAACTTACTAAACTAAAGTTGAGTATGGCCTATAAGCCAAGTTCTGCTGCAACTTATAAACTAAAGTTGAGTATGGCCTATGAGCCAAGTTCTGCTGCAACTTACTAAACTAAAGTTGAGTATGGCCTATGAGTCAAGTTCTGCTGCAACTTATAAACTAAAGTTGAGTATGGTCTATGAGCCAAGTTCTGCTGCAACTTATTAACGAACTAACTTGATTATGACATGAATGTTAATAAAATAATGTGATTATGCGTATTGTGGGCGGATGGGGAGCCACGGTATTGGTGATACATGATAAATACTATATGTGTATATGTGTCTATGTAACATCCTAAAATTTTTATAATGTTAAATAAAAGAAAGTTATGTTTAGTGATTTCACGTTTTAGTTATTTAATGTCGAGTAAGGAACGGGTCATGGGCTTAAATTACGTAAGATGGGTTAAATGAGAATGGGCCTTGGGTCCGTGGGCTTATAAATACCCATCCCAAGCCCAAGATATCATTTTATTTCCATCTTTCTCTTTTACACACTCAAAAGCACACACATAACCGACCGAGATCCGAAGTCGAGACCCGAGATTTTGCTGGTAGATCTGAGTTGGAAAGGTAAGAACTAATCCCGCAAAGCTAATATTACTGAAAATGGTTAGGATTTGACGGGTTAATCGGACCCGAAACACAACTGCCCAAATCGGACCCCTAAAACGTCGATTTTAGGCCGATTTGATGGTTGGGATTTGTAGGCGCCGATCATACGATTCCGTGGGTACCAAAATCGAGTTATTTGGCTAAGAAACGAAGGAGTTATGGGCAAACAGATCTGCAGCGCGACAACTTCGCCTTCATCTGGGCAACTTCGCCTTCAAGCGATGAACTTCGCCTGCAAGCTAAGTTCGCCTGATGAACTTCGCCTGCAAGCCAAGTTCGCCTGATGATAAGTTCGCCTGAAGCCAAGTTCGCCTGATGGCAACTTCGCTGAAATGGTAACTTCGCCTAAATGGTAACTTCGCCTAAAAGCCAAGTTCGCCTGAGGTTTAACTTCGCCTAAAAGCCAAGTTCGCCTGAGGTTTAACTTCGCCTAAAAGCCAAGTTCGCCTGAGGTTTAACTTCGCCTAAAAGCCAAGTTCGCCTAAGGTTTAACTTCGCCTAAAAGCCAAGTTCGCCTAAGGTTTAACTTCGCCTGAAGCCAAGTTCGCCTAAGGTTTAACTTCGCCTGAAGCCAAGTTCGCCTAAGGTTTAACTTCGCCTAAAGTGAAGTTCGCTTAGAAAATAAATTAAAAACCTAATGGAAAATGTGTTAAGGCAGTTATCGAAAATAAAATTTTTCCAAGCTGACCTGGCAGCTTAACCCCAGCCAGGGGCTCTGCCCCTTGGACCCCGCTAGGGGCTGCCGCCCCTAGAACCCCGCTGCCAGGGGCGCTGCCCCCGGACCCCCGTTCGTTGTGGGTCATATATAGATAGAAATACAAAACTAGTAGTAGTAGTTAATTGATATGTGTAAATATTATACAGTTAGCCGAGCCCAGTTAAAGAAAGGAATTACGATCAACGGCGAGCGTAACAGGATCCAGGTGAGTTTCTAGCCCCATTCCTTGTTATGTTTTCGGGGCTGTGTGCATACTTGATGTGTTGTTAATACATTTATCCTAAGTGATAAATGTATGCCATATGTGATATATGTGATATGTATGAATGATTGCTTGATGGTTCGTGAACGATCTTCGGATATTGCACGTACTGTCAGGTTGTAACGTTATAAAGCCATATGTGATATATGTGATATGTATGAATGATTGCTTGATGGTTCGTGAACGATCTTCGGATATTGCACGTACTGTCAGGTTGTAACGTTATAAATATGGCAAGTATGATATGTATGTTTAGGTGTATGAACGTAATAAAGTTAATAAAAGAAGGAAATGACGATTGTATGGTTGTATGGTTACGAAAAGGGTACCAAGCCCTAATAATACTCGAGGTATGTTGCATGTTGTATGGTAACGAAGAGGGAACTGAACCCTACTAATATTCGAAAGCAAGGGACCAGACCCTTATAATATCTGTGATGTAAGGGACCAGACCCTTAGAATATCTGTGATGTTAGGGACCAGACCCTTATAATATCTGTGATGTTAGGGACCAGACCCTTACAATATCTGTGAGGATAGGGACCAGACCCTTCATAATATCTGTGATGTTAGGGACCAGACCCTTATAATATCTGTGATGTTAGGGACCAGACCCTTATAATATCTGTGAGGTTATAGGGCGAAAGGCTCTTTAAAACGTATGATTATGAATGTAAAGAAAGTATGTAAGTAAGAAAGAAAGTATGTAAGTAAGAAAGAAAGTATGTAAGTAAGAATGAAGGCATGAGTACTTATGTGTGTATGAAAGAAAGTTATGAGGTTAAGTACGTATGTATGTAATAAGGTATTGTATGGTATTGTATGATTAACTAGAACTCACTCAGCGTAGCTGACTTTTAGTATGCACGCAGGTGAGTAGGTTGAGACAGCTGGCTTGAGTGGAGGACACATGGCAGAAGACTAAAGCCTGGCATCTGAAGATCTGATATGTTTTATAAGTTATGTTTTGATTTTGAAAGACAAGAGGAATGTTTTAAGACATGATTATGAATTGATATGTAATGTTTTATGAAAGTTTTATATTCCGCGTAAAGTTTTTAATTAACTCTGATATTTAGAACTGTGTTTATGAGTAAATCCAACACGAAAGTAGGGTTACCGGTAACGGGGCCTTACAGTCTATATACATGCTATGTGATTAGCCGTAGGAAATACTATGTGTAGAATATACTAATTATCTGTGTGTACACTATATAATGTTTGAGTTTACGTGGAATCATTGTGGGTGGAAGGGGGACCACAGTGGTTGATGTTAACGCGGAACCGTTGTGGGCGGAAGGGGGCCACAGTGGTTGAGTTTATGTGGAACCGTTGTGGGAGGAAGGGGGTCCATAGTGGTTGGTTAAACACGGAAATTGGAAACATGTATTACGAACAAACAATCACGATTTTACCGAAATTTCGAATACATATTATAAACTTACATGTTGTAACACCCCGCAACCGCAGCGGAAACGTAAACGGGATGCAACAGACGCCTCTGATATCAACCACATTGTTTATAAAGAAAACTGAATGCATTAATATACTTCAAATTACATTATCTCGTATTTCATTACCGTCTAGGTGATACACACATCATACCATACGATACATAATTCTATTTATTATAATATATCCTAACATCCCGCACGCAAATCTTACACACATCAAGCACTTAGCACGTAAGCAATCACTTCATCTTAATTGTACCTGAAAAGCATGTGAGAAAACGGGTCAACTACGAATAGTTGGTGAGTTTCACAATTTGAGTAAACCTTGATAAAATCAATATCATAATATAATATTATCTGGGGACACTGTTAACCCAGTACTGTACCCTTTCCGGGGTCAATGTTAACCCAGAAACACCTCTTTGGACATCTGGGGACACTGTTAACCCAGTACTATACCCATTACGGGGGCAACGTTAACCCAGAAACACTTTTAAGGACATCTGGGGGCACTGTTAACCCAGTACTGTACCCATTCCGTACGATTCCTGTACAATCATATAATTATTAACACACGCAAATCCATGCGTTCAGTATGTACTTAAACATTTCAATAGTAACATGCTTCCGCCCCGGGAAAATATTTGAAACAATTCAGAAAAAGGGGATCGTGAAACTCACCTTAGCACATGCAAGCAGGTAACAACAATCATTATCAGTTAACACGTCCAATCTGTAATATGATCCCTACGATCGTTACTATACACTCATTATTAATATAACTTTAACCGTATCAACCGGTACATCTGGGGACACTGTTAACCCAGTACTGTACCCATTCCGGGGGCATTTTTAACCCAGAAACACTTCTCCGGACTCAGATTGTGATATCGTTTAGAGTTCCATGGTCATAATTACTATTAGTTATTTTTCTCGTTTTGCGTGCCTAGCACGGTTATCCGTTTTTACGTTTCAAAAATGAGTTTGGTCACACACGACCCGAAAGTAGTGGTTAACTGATAATTTAATTAAAGATGTGAAATTAGAGCTCGGTTTAGACGTCCCGATTGGCCGCGGGACTCGTTTCCGTCTTTGGCGTAACGGAAACTGTTAAAATAGGTTAAAATTACTCAAATCATCCGAATTATGTTCGGATGATTTATTTTTACTTGTTTAACTCAATTATATGAAAATAGTTCATTTTTAGGGTTTTTATACACCAGTCAGCTCGCTTAAGCGAACTTCACCGGTTTACGCGTTTTAACTTTAAAAGTTTGATAATTAGCACAAATAATTATCCGTTTAATCTCAGATCTTGAAATTTTGCACAAATCACTTTTTAACAGTGGGGAATTTTATAAAAATATTTCCAGAATTAATTCTTATATTTAAAATTTGTTTATCTATTTTTAAACACCATTTAAACACTAAATATGTCGTAAATACCAAACGATCTTAGAAAAATCCCAAATTTCTCCTGGACATCCATCCACATAGTCCCCTTTAATATTTCCAGAAACAAAATCTTCTTTTACATGCCATTTTCACTAAAACCGAGCTAAAAAACCCTAGAACTCGTTTAACCGAAAAGCCTACTTAGACTTCTCCAACTGACCTCAAATTTTGTGTGTGACTTATACATGATATAAAAAGCTTATCTGCAATTTTCCAGAATTTTTCATGATATTTAACTATTTTTCACCATTTTTAGCCAAAACCGAGCATTAAATTCACCAAATATTCATCCTTTATCCAAAAATTACCAAAACTTCACAGAACTCTTATTTTCATGTGTTTAACACCTCTGTAAAATTTCATGACCTAACTCTAAAGCATCAACAATCTGTCCAAATCTCCAAAACCGAACATAATCCGAATATACCTTTCGTTTTCCGCCACTACAAGCTACAAACTCGTCTTTCCGCCTTATCTACCACTAAATACAGAACCTACAAACAACATACCACAATACCAAGCAAGTTACACTCACGATCAAGCCATTTCTTTCATGGTTTCGGTTATGATTCCAAAAAC
Organism: Bidens hawaiensis; assembly: GCF_021521415.1. NCBI lineage: Eukaryota > Viridiplantae > Streptophyta > Magnoliopsida > Asterales > Asteraceae > Bidens > Bidens hawaiensis. The sequence continues at coordinate 131,760 of NW_027496878.1, read as the reverse complement.
AAAGATTTAACCGTAAAAATTCGTTTTTGATTCGTTTAACTCCTTTCTTGGACCAAGATCCCTTGTATAACCCGTATACATCACTTGATCATGCAAGAATCGGTTTTCATCATTGAAACCTCATTTTCTTGCAATTAAACTCAAGAAACGAAGATGGAAACGTGATTAACTCGGTTTTTACCTCGGTTTTCTTCTCCAGATATCGGTTTTGAGTTCATGATCTTGAGAGAGTTGAAGATTGTTGGAGTAGTTTGATGAAAAAAAGAAAATGAAGGGCTAAGGGAACACCCTTGTCCGATCGGGATTTTGAGAGGGTGGGGTGGGACCCACCTTTTCATCCTAGGCCACATGTTTGGATTCTCGTAATCCGGATAATGTTTTGGATAATCTGGTTCAGTTCGTTTTTCGGTTAAATGTCTAATTCGGCTTAAAACGAGGCTAAAACGGTCGTTTTTCGGCTAAAAAATGAAATTTATATAAAACCGATTTAAAAACTTTAAAACCTTAAACCATGACATTTATTGACTTAAAACATCATATCATTAATTATCGCGCATCTTTTTCGGCTTGATCGATCATCTCTTGCTCGGTTTGGTATTAAAGGTTTCGTTTAATGTACCGACGTACCATTAAATCGAAATTCTTTTTCTGTGCCATACTTTACTTATCCCGAAGCATTAATGCTTCGTAACATCACTAAATATCATATATCTCGTCTATAATTGAACCCTCGATTCGTTCGGGTTTCAATAACTATCGATCGATTAATCGCATATTCAATACGATGAATTATATATTCACGTACAATCAATACAGTGAACCATGTATTCTCGTATAATTACTATGGTAACTCATGTACCCGACATTAAATATGACGTAACTATTGTCTACCGGTTAGGGTATACCGGGTTTCGTCGGAATCGTTACACATGTGTGCATATGCACACAAAAAGATATGGCTGTACATATTTATACAAACGTAAATACATATTTTTACATACGTGCGTACATACAAACTATGACCGTGTGGTACGCAGAACTGATTTCGTTAAACTTATGAAACTCACCAACTATTCGTAGTTGACCTGTTTTAACATGCTTTTCAGTTAATCAGATATGAGAAGTAATTTCCTGTGCGTTACGTGTCTGATTGGTGATTGATGTCATGGGCATTTGAGTTAGAAGTAAAGTAATTGAAGAACCGGTTTGATTGTATCACCTAGTTTGTAAAAGATGTTAGAACGATATAATATATTGTAAATTAGTTAGTAATGTTTCTTTATGAACAATGTATTTGATACCAGTTGCATCTGTTGCATTTCCGTTTTACGCTTCCGCGATTGTGCTTAACGGGGTGTGACAGAAGTTGGTATCAGAGCCATTGGTTATAAAGGATTAGGTTATCCTTTAGGATACCTATAATATAACCGTAGGCTCGATTATCACTGGGAAACTTCATAATGAGTAACGATAGATACTGATGGATGCCGGGATGAAGTCGTAGGGCAAGTGAGTTATTATGGTCCGGAACGTAATAACAGACTTGCTTGTACGAGGGAATTCGGGAAGAAGTCGCGGAACATACTGATAGGTAAAAATGGCAACATACGTGTATAAAGGTGATGATGAGTATATATGTAAGGTGCACACGTGCTTATCTGAAACGAGGTATAGGGATACGTGTACGTACCGTACTACCGATGATATTAAATCTTATTGTAACAAATATTATATTCGGTTATAATCAATATTAATTCCTATTATGATTAAAATTATATCGTATCAAAATTTATATTATATTTTTTTTATAATTAGTATTATACCTTCTCATAACAAATAAAATATTTTGTTTCAGTACAAATTAATAATATACTTTACGCTGATCTAAACTATCAAGTAACGTTTTCTTCTGATTAACGATTGCACCGAAAGATGTCAAGATCGGGTAGCTTTACGACAGATGAAGAACCGGTGTTGCTTGTGAGTGGGAATATGAGAATGCTTCAACAAGTTTAACTAAGTCTGGTGATGTGACGAAACCACTAAGGAACTTAATATGCAAGGCCCGGGAAAAAACCATGGGAGGTGTGTTCTATAGACAATGATTTCAAGAATATATATATATATATATATATAATACCTCTCAGCATGGGTCTAACCTTTATTTTATGTACTCGTTTCTTTGACACTAAACTAAACTATTTTCCGGTCATCCTTTCGATTCTTTTGTTCAGAAACAAACACCATCCCTAGGGGAAATACCTAGTGATGAGCCCGATTTATCAAATTATAAATATGATAATTACCAGAACTGAGTTTTCAATCATAATATGAGCAATCGTTACTACCAGTACATATAATGTACTAATAATATTTCAAAAAGAAATATTAATAATAGTAATTTCCTTTACGTATCACCAGTACAACTAACTCTGATGAACCTCCCTAACTAGCAAACTCTTCGAACCATCTATGAAAGAAAACCTCCAACCTCTCCTATATTTTGCTATTCCAATTGGTTATTATAGGAGAGAAATCTCATGCTCACGAAATGATGACGTGCCCCGACTGGAATGGAACCTAAACGACTACCTTTATTAAGTCCGACATGCCCACGAATACTGAATGACCTGGCGAAAGAATATATTTTACCATATTAGTTAACAAACATTCAGAAGTCAGGTGGAATATACACATGCATTCCCATTATAACGTACTGATTAAACTTGTAACGAGCAAATATCTACCTACGGGAGAGACCGAACAAAAACAGCTTCCTAATAATGGGATCGTATCGGAACAATTGTCATACAAGTTGTGAACTAATTATAATTGTTATAACGTGTGCTTTGATAAATAAGGATAGTATGGTATTGTCGTGTATAGCTTCTGATACTCCATACAAGCATATGGTGGTGCGCTATGCTAATATGGAGGACGATTTGGGCATTTTTAATACAAACATTGACCCCTATTGGATTAAAATGTCTTGTCATGAGATGACAACTTTTAATATATATGCAAACTTTGGCGTTTGCTAGGCTAATTTTACATACTATCCTCAGTATTCAGACTTGAGAATAAACCCGTGTGATATATACGTGTTAATTGAAATACCTGATTACTTGTTATTGTAATTCCTTTTGTGATCATTAGTGTATGTGAATTTTGTTAATTGTTGGATAACTGGTTATTGTTATAGAATGGCCCCGAAGAAAGTAAACATGTTGTCTGAGGCAGATATAGCCGAGATGATCGCTCGACAACTACAAACAGTACTTCCGACAATAGAAGCACAATTCGCTGCTGGTATCCATACAACTATGAATACCAATCAAGTGCCGAACGCTAACGCGGCTGTAAATACTAATCCCCCGACAAATACTAATACAACCACAAATACTCCCCCGATAAATACTGATACTATCACAACTAATACTCCCCCGTTGAATACCAATATTACTTTAAATAATGCACCGAACTTGAACAATAGTTGTAACAATCAAAATCCCCCGCAACACGGATATCAACTTAAGAACTTCATGCTATGTAAACCTATGGAATTTAGCGGTACCGAAGGACCAAATGGGCTAGTAAAGTGGATCGAAAAGACTGAATCCATCATTAATATCACTAACTGTCCACCAGATTGTATTGTCAAATTTGCTACTTCTACATTTGTAGACCACGCGCTAATGCGGTGGAATACTGTTGTGCAAATTCGAGGACAGGAGGTAACCAATCGTATGTCTTGGACAGAACTTAAAAATCTTATGATAAAACACTTTTGTCCGATAAACGAAATTCAGAAATTAGAGCAAGAACTTTGAAATCTATAAATGAAGGGTGCAGATCACTTGGAGTATACCCACCGCTTTAACGAACTGGCTCGTCTAGTCCCATGGTTAGTTACTCCAGAATCTAAACGTACTGAACGCTACATTTGGGGTTTAGCCCCTGAAGTCAGGAGTTTGGTTAATTCAACTGGCCCTGTAACCTTCGCAAATGCCGTGTTACAAGCCGGCATTTTAACTTCTGATTTGATTAGAAGTGGTGCGTTAAGAATGCCCGGGGAATCATCTGGTACAAAACGAACCAATTATGGAGCGAGAATACAAGAAAGACAACAGAATAAATGTGCGCGCCTTGCAATACAAAATTACGCTATGATCAGTTCCGATGTGAAGCAAGATAAGTATAACGGGCCTTTGCCTAGATGTGGAAAATGTGGTTATCATCATGTTGGTGAATGTCGGACCAATGTGTGTCACAAATGTGGGAAAGTGGGACACTATGCCCGAAATTGTAGAACCATTATGAATACTATAAATCCACCAACCCAACTCCAGGACTCACAACTACCCCAACCGCAACCAACACGACAACAACCAGTCTACCAAAACCAAACCATAATAAAGCGTAATGCCTGTTTAAGTGTGGTAGTGTGAAGCACATCAAGAAAGACTGCCCTAGATTGAACCCAATTGCGACAGGAAGACAAAGGCAAGGACCGACATCGACGTCTAACTCGACTAGGGGTCAAGTATTGTGAATAAACCGGATAGAACAAATGTAGTAACAGGTACGTTCTTAGTAATGCCTAATATACTTTAGTTTATTTATTACGGACACTGATAGACGTTTCGTTCTTACAAGTTATTACCTTGGAAAATATACCGTCTAGTAAAATAACAATTCTGTATACTATAGAAATCACCAAAAGTAAGACTATAAATACTAACCATATTACTAGAAAAACTACCCTCTTAACCTAAATAACTAGCTATTCCCTATCGATGCACTCCCGGTGGAAGTGAGGAGTCATTGTGTAATAGTTAGTTTGGACTAGTTAATTGAGTTCAAATGAAGGTTATATATAGAAATAGAACTGTTATACTACCTCTTCTAGATAAAGAAGTTATCCCGTACACGGAACAAAACCTAGTACCCCAATGATGAAACACGGATGAGGAAAACTATACTATCCGTAACCGAAACTTGAACTTTAAACTTTTATAGCCTTAATAACTGAGTGATGAACAAGGAAAAGTCAGGCCAGATGTTCGGATAAACTGAGTACTAGTATAAAGATGCAAGCAAAATATATGAAGGAATCATAGGCACATATGTTGTAAAGTGTGCACTATTATAAGTTAACGGGGAATACTAAAGATCCTCGGAGATGCTACAACAATTCGAGATACCCCATTGGAAGTGGGAAACAAACTACAATGGATCTCTTAACACATATTCCTAAAACATCCCGAGAAAGCAATGCCAGCTGAATGATAGTTTCTTGACTGATCCACTCCGAATACTTTCTTAACAACTATCCAACTAAAAAAAACTCGCCTTAACAAAATTTTACTCTTGGTGAATTGTGTATGAAATTTTAGATCCCTAATTGGCCTAAGCACGGTCTATAATCCTCTATAAAACAATCAAATCAAATAAAGTATTCAAACATTAGAGGAAAGTAAGACCGGTAATTTCAATCCTCATACATTAACAATCATCGTAATATTATGCAAACGCCTATATGCTATATTATACGAGCAAGAATGTAACTCGCCATCTTATTAAAATTGAAAAATTGGCGACATCCAAAATACAAAATCCGATTCGATTTTGATAACCATAAATAAAGCTCGTAATATTAATAACAAACCGAAGGCCGCCTAAGGCTAACAAGAGAGCTATACTGAGAAATGCGATAAGTTATCAAATTTTGAAAGTTGTTAGTTGAGTTGAGAAAAACGATGAGTTGATTCTAAAATATGTGGAACTGTACAAAATTGCCTCAAAAGTTAACCCCATAGTGTATTAAACAAAATTATTTCACTCCCAATATTTCATATATATATATATATATATATGTATCGAATCAAAACGAGTGCCTTACTAACAGGGTGGAATTAGTACTATTTGAAAACTTTTATACAGCTAAACACTATAAAGAGACTCATGAAAATGCTGAGTGGGGAAAATCAAACAGTTGTGACACAATAAAATCTCATTGAATAAAATCCAGTGGAATCCACAACGGGGAATCAAACGTGTTCGGAAACAGAAAAACGAATTATGAAACAAATGATTATAAAATTTTCCCCAAAAAGAGCATATTTGGCATATTGAATTTCGGGGACGAAATTTCTTAACTGGGGGAGAATGTGACATCCGTGGCAAAACCGAGTAAAACTTAGTACTTACAAACTCGAATAAGCGTTTAACCGCTTATTGCGTAACAAACAAACGAATAACCAAACGGGTCTGGTTATGGTCCGGATATCCCAGGGTGCCATCTATAAGTGATATACGATCTATTCAAGCTAAAATATTAGTAATATGGCCTTAGTTCGATAGCAAACAAGTTAAACGAAAACATGCTTGTTTAACTACCCGCTATAGACTTAAACGCGAAAGATAGTTACAAACCAAGCATTGTATCATCCATTAAGCCGAAAAAAACTTACCAAACACTTATTTGAAATGTTTTAAGTGATCCATGAAAATATTTTCGATTTTTACAAACGTATAGTATGTTTTAATAATTTTACACAAAACTAGCCGAAAAACACTCGTTTTCGCTCCGTTTGTCGCACCCGATATATTTTTGTCGCCAGAAACCGAACCCGAAATAAATTTGGACTCGGTATTTCACGTTCGGGCACGTAAATCGAGAAAAGTGGGCCAAATGGGCCCAAAAGGGGACCCAACGAGCCCAGCCCGCCAAAGAAGACTTTTCCCCCCTTAAACCCTTTTCATATTTAAACAAGTTCTAAGATATTTTGTGATATCTTTTTCATGAGAATTTTGGACACAAGTTCTACTCCAGCCACAAAACCTTCAAACCCTAAGGTAATGAGCTTAAATAAGTAGCTTTTGTACTTGTTTAAAGTCGTTTAATACCATAAAAACATGTCTTGGTTACTAAAAATCATTCCTAACCGTGTGAAAATCTTAAAAATGGTCCATAAACATGTTTTGATCATAAACACGGTAAGGAACCTGTTTTGATAGTTTTTTTGGCCATAAACACGGATGAAAGGGTTGAAACGGCGTTTTTACGGTTCAAAAGTTCGTTTTTGTGCACTAGCCGAAACCCTAAGTTAAGGGCTGTTATGTTGATGAAAAATTGCTTGGTTTTTGTTATAGGACCTGTACCAGTTGTATCTGTTGCATTTCCGTTTTACGCTTCCGCAATTGTGCTTAACGGGGTGTGACAAAATGCTATGCTATGGAACCGGTATCATAAAATAGTCACTTAAAGAAAACCCGAACATGACCCCTGACCCTTCTCAAGAAGACACCTATGAATTTCTATTAAGTTCTTAAAAACACCAGTTTAATTAGACTCGCTTACGGTCGCTAATTATTTTATGACAAGTACCTCTATAATGAAATCCTACCTTACAGTGCGGAAATCAAAGGTAGTTTAAAGTAGTCACTCGACTAGATAAACAAAGCTGAAAAATCAAACCTAGACGGACTCCTTACGAAGAACTAAATGTAGCAATCTTAATCAACCAAGACTTATCATATAATCTATCACCTTACACCTATTTAGATAAGCAGCACACTTAGGTCTATTTGATTTATTAATATTGTTCCTATGGTTTTAATGCATATCAACCATAAACTAGTAAAAACACACAGTAGATAACCTAACAGAATCCTATCATATGACAGACAATCACCAAGGAAACTGTGAAACTATAAAACTCACCAAACAATCCTAAGCACACATATGCATCGAATGAAATACAAGAAACCCCTTACTTAATCATAAACCATAAACAAAATCAAACTCCAAACTAAAATCCAACGTCAACAAAAGTTCATCATAAAGCCTAAGCGGTATAAAGGTTTAACCAACAACCATACTCAATGACAAAAGAAAATAAATAGGTTCAAATAATGAAGTTATAACGAAAACAATAAATTCAAACCAAATAATAATGATGTTTCGGTGAGTAGGTGTTGGACCCGAACGTTCACTGCTCAAACCAATGGCTTCCTCTTCCTTGTGTTGAACTCTTTTTTTTCACGGCTGCTCACTCTAATTAGGTTTTTATCTTTCTTTTTATACGATGAAAGTTACTATGTCGGTTGTAGAACTTTAATGGGCCAATAGACAAATGTATTTCTTTATTTTTAAAAGCCCAATCGATACCCATGCTTTTCTTCTTCTTTCGTTTGAAGCTCAAATTTCGTTTCTTTCTTGTCAACTAATGGCCAAACTTAAATTAAATCACACCATCATATCATTCCCTAGTCAAAGAACACGTAGACAATGCATGCATCAAACTAATCATTTTCTATTAGAGTTATAACTGGATACTATTAAAGAATAAGTTTTTTTAAATAATAACAATAATTCTTATAGTAATTTGGATATTCACTCGGTTTCAAGTTTATACTCCATATTAGTTTGTTGTCTCTAAAAATCTTCAAAATCCACATATAAACCAATTTTGAGTAATATTTAATATTTACCAACCAAAAAACTAATATAAAGTGTAGGAACACATGTGTAATTTATATATAATTCAGACCGTATTAGCAGAGGTTTAACATTCAGATGATAGAAGATGACAATACTTCAACTGCCAGTGGACATCCACCATATGTTCAAACTCCAAGTCAATGAAATGATTATCAAGCATTATTCTGCATGTTTACAGAATCATACAATGCCTTCGTTGCAAAGAACATCATTCACACTAGTGTGGTTCAGGAAGATTTGGAACAGATAGATGCTGATGAGTTGGAAGATATGGATCTCAAGTGGCAAGCTGTCATGCTAGCTGTGCGGAGCAAGAGATTGTACAACAGAACAGGAAGGTCAACCTTTGCTGGGCCAAATGAATGGATTGGATTTGATATATCAAAAGCTATATTTTACAAATGTCAGCAACCTGGTCATTTTGCAAGAGAGTGCAATCTTCCCAAACAATATGGGAATCAAGTGAATCAGACTCAGTTTTATCAAAATCAGAACCAGGAAGGCTATCAGCAAAGAGCTAAACCAATTAACCAAAATCCTTATCAACAGAGTAGGCCACAATAGCAAACCTAACCACAACAGAGAAATAATCAGTTGCAGATTCGAGGGAATCAGAACAGGGGAGTTGTTAATGCCATCAATTAGACTAGGGATCAAGGAAATGTGGCTGTTACTATGGTTCCATAAGATGGAGACTTTGATTGGAGCAATCAGCAGCTGAGATGGAGAAGGCTAATGTTGCACACATGGCCAAAGCAAATGAAACTAGAGAATCCTCAAAATCCAAGGTAACCATTGAACTTTCTACTTCTGATCTTCTAACCATTATTGATGATCTTAACAGAGAGATTGGAAACTGGAAAAGTGAGTGCGGAAGAAAAGATATGTTATTGAATGTCTATGGAACAAGTGAAGCTACCTATGATAATCAAATCAAGAGTTTGGAAGAGGACTGTATGCAAGCTTACATGGTTCAGACCAAACTGAATGTTGAGATTGAAGGGTTGAAAAAGTTGTACACGGAAGAAAAGCTAAAGAACACAGAACTGCTGATTCAAGTGGACTTCCTTAAGAATTTTGTGTCCACAGGAAACATTGTGGGACACATAGAGAAAATGAACCCAGCTGAGAAGTATAAGAAAGTACCACCTCCTTTTTGTGACAAGTATCCATTGAATGTGGATAAAGAGCAGAGAGAAGAATATTTGAAACAGTTGAAAAGTGTTTTTGAAGACAGAAGGGAGTTTGTGGAACTGTATGACAATGTGATAGTAGACAAGGAAGGTGAGTTTGTGATAACTGAGAAGGTTGCACCAACTAAGAATGAAAGGAAGCTAGTTGAAGTCAAGGAAAAGATGAGTAAATTCTCAAGTAAGGGAAGCACATGTAGCTGCAAGAGCAAAAAGTCAAGTGATGAGAGGACTGTTAGGAATCTTGCTAAGATGAAAGATGTTGACAGAATTCCAAAAGTGCCCAGATCAACTCCTAAGCTGAAGAGGCACTATGAGAAGATGAGAAGAGAACACAAGGTGTTTGACCTATGTGAAAGATCTGGGCCCACGAATGACAAACCTGGAAGTTCTACAAATGTTAATGTTACTGCTCCTATCTATCCAGTATTCTCAAACCATGAACTGTTTGACATTGGAGATGTTGATTATGTACCAAGAAGAAGAGGCTGTATCTGAAAGGAAAGAATGTTCATCATATACTTCCATGAAATTGAAAGAGATCAAGTTTGTAAAAGCAAAAGAGCCACAAAAGTTGGAAGTGTTTGGACCAATACAAGTTGATTTCAACAAGACCACTTATGCAAAAACCTCTTTGGGATTTGATTTTCGAAGACCAAGTGACAAAAACACAAATGAAAAGGATCTAGAAGAACTTGGGAGCTTTGCAAAGGTCTGGTGCAAGAAATGTGACTCATATGGACATCACACTGACTTATGCTGGATAGAAGAAGAAGAACATGTGATTCCTGGCAGGTACAGTGGATAGGATATGAAGTTATACAAACAGAAGTATGAGAAGTATCTAAGGGATGAAAAGGACGCAGATGATGATGAAGAAGACAGAGTGAAATTGGAAAAGTGATTGAAGGTTGTCTTAAAACTAAGTGACTCATCTAGTGAAACAGACAGACATATCAAAGGAAAAAGGTCTAGTACAAAAGGAAAAGGTAAAGAGAGACCTGGGATGTTAAATGGTGATGAGAAGTTCTTACTCAAACAAGGGTATGAACCCAGAGGATTTCAGTGGAAGAGCAAAGAATCTGTGATCAAGAGAGAGGAACCAGTAATTGAACAGATTGAAATTAAGAAGGTTGATGTGAATATGGAGTATGGTTATGAATCAGATGATTCATGTGAAATTATTCATGAAGATCCAGTTCCAACACATGTTAATGAATCAAATGATTATGATGTACAAACTGATGAGGTTTGTATTTCAGATAGTAACTGATCTTCTTTGTGTTTTGTGTGCAGGGACAGTCCATTGAAGTGAATGATATATGGTATATGGACAGTGGGTGTTAAAGGCACATGACATGTGACAGAGAAGCATTTGTCAATTATGAACAAAAATATGAAGGACCTGTTGCCTTTGGAAGTGATGAGAATAGAGGGAAGATTGTTGGAAGAGACACACTTAAAAATGGCAGGGTATCCTTTGAGAATGTGTTGCATGTAGAAGGTTTACAATACAACTTACTCAGTATCTCTCAGGTTTGTGACAAAGGATATAAGGTTGGATTTGATTATGCACATTGTTTCATCCTAAAACCGGAGTTTGTAATCCCACCTGACATGATCATGATGATAGCACCTAGAAATGGAAACTTGATGATGGCACCTAGAAATGAAAATTTCAAGAGGTGGATCATGCTTTGTATCAAGAGCTACTAAAAATGAAACAAAGATGTGGAACATGAAGATGTGTCATGTGAATGTGAAGAACATGAATATACTTGTGAAGGGAGAGCATGTCATTGGACTGCCCACAAAGGAATTTAAGCTGGAAGAAAAATGCTCTTCATGTATCAAAGGCAAGCAACACAAGTCTTCTCATAAGAACAAATTGAGAAACACAATTGAAGAGGTACTGGAATTGCTTCACATGGATCTCTTTGGTCCTGTGAGTGTTCCTAGTATTGGAAAGAAGAGACTTTGTCTTATGATTACTGATGACTTTTCAAAATTCACATGGGTGTTCTTTTTGGGAACTAAAGATGAAACTGCTGACCTTATAAAAGCTTGTGTGCTGAGTATGGAAATTTTGTTGGAGAAGAAGGTGAAAGTGATTAGAAGTGACAATGGAACAGAATTTAAGAATGGACTGATGGATGAATTCTGCACTTCGAAAGAAATTTTTCAACAATTCAGTGCTCCAAGGACTCCTGAACAAAATGGTGTTGAATAAAGAAGAAACAGAACACTTATAGAGGTTGCAAGAACCATGATAGCAGATGTATATCTACCTGTTACATTTTGGGCAGAAGCTATCAACACTGCATGCTATGTGCAAAATAGGGTTCTTTTGAACAAAAATGAAAACAAGACACCATATGAAATATTGTTCAAGAGGAAACCTTATGTGAAGTTCTTAAAGCCATTTGGATGCAAGTGCTTACTACTGAATACCAAAGACTACCTGAACAAGTTCCAATCTAAGTCATTGGAGTGCTTCTTTGTTGGATATTCATCACGGTCAAAAGCTTATAGAGTCTATGTGAAGGAGCACATGTGTGTAATCGAGCCATCAGACATAGTATTCAATGAAAATCATTTCAACAATGTTGATGGACCAAGTTGTCTGTTTAATTTGGAGAAATTGATAAAATCTTTCAAGATTGACAGTGAAGATATTGATGAAAGTCTGCTCATAACAAGTGTTGAAGAGAAAGGAAAACAAAAGGAAATTGATCTAGACAGATTATGGTCAAAGTTATGCAAGTGAAAGGGAATTTGAGTTTAAGAAGAATGAGAAAGGATCAGATGAGGTTCTGAATGTTGATCCAAGTGAAGTGGAAAGTGAACCAGTGCAACAGAATGGAGAGGTAAATGTGAATGTTGATCATGAAACTCAAGACAGGTTCCAATCACTGTTTGATTCATTACAAATTGGGAGTAATGAAACATTTACATCAGGACATGCCAACAACCAAACGTCTGTTGTGAATGAAAAAGAGATACAAGCTGAAGCTCCTGATGTAAACATCTCAAATTTGGATGATGAAATTGTGGCAGAACAAATTGTTCAGACTACCTCAACACAAAGAAACCATCCTGCTGAAAACATCATTGGGATTTGCATGAAAGAGTGACAAGAAATTCTTCAGAAAGGGCTAACATTTGTCTATATGTCTGATTTCTCTCCCAAATTGAACCAAAGAACATCAATCAGACACTAAAGGACAACAGTTGGGCAGAAGCAATGCAGGAAGAGTTGGTTCAGTTCAGAGACTTATAAGTGTGGGACTTGGTAAACAAGCCCACGGGAAAGTATGCAATTGGTACCAAATGGGTTTTCATAAACAAGAAAGATGAAAGGGGAATAGTGATCAAGAACAAGGCAAAACTGGTGGCTTTGGGTTGCTTACAGGAAGAAGGGGTAGACTTTGAGGAAGTCTTTGCACCAGTTGCAAGGTTGGAAGCCATCAGAATCTTCTTGGCTTATACAGCATCCATGGACATAAAAATCTATCAACTAGATGTCAAAATCTGCAATTCTGAATGGGAAGATTGATGAAGAAGTATGTGTTACCAGCCTCCTGGTTTTGAAGATCCAAACTATCCAAACAGAGTTTACAAATTAAGCAAAGCTTTATATGGATTACATCAAGCTCCTAGAGCCTGGTATGATGAGCTCTCAAATCATCTGTTGGACAATGGATTTTGCATAGGTGCAGTTGACAAGACCTTGTTTTACAAGAGAATGAAGAAGGATCTGCTGTTGGTTCAGGTTTATGTAGATGACAATATTTTTGGTTTAACCAATGAGCAGATGTGCAAGGATTTTGAAACTGTCATGAAGTCGAAATACAAGATGAACTCCACGGGTGAGATGAATTTCTTTCTTGGATTGCAAGTGCAACAGAAGAGCGAAGGAATATCCATTAATCAATCCAAGTATTTGCAAGAGATTCTGACCAAGTTCAAGTGCCATGATTTGAAGACAGTGTCCACACCTATGGATACACATGAGGATATGGTAGCTGATGAAAAGGGGAGACAGTGGATCACAATGAATATAGGGCCAAGATTGGATATCTCATGTATTTGACAACATCCATGCCTGACATTATGTTTGCATTGTATGTCTGATGCAGAATCAATCGACCTGGGTCGTCGAGTACTTGGCCGCCACTCAGTGTGGTGAGATGTACAAACGACCCCCCACCACCTTGTTTGGACCACGAGGTGAGCACATCGAACATCAGACGCGGGCGAGGGGACGACGTGGACGTTGCCGATCAGGAATCGGGCGTCAGACGCCAGGGCGACGACGATGATGCTCTTGATGCGGCGTTTGGATAGATTTTTATATGTTTTATTTTTACGAACTCGTTGTTTTGTATGAATTACTTGTTTTGGTGATATATGTGTTTATTGTTTTGAATGAACTCCTAAAAATTGAGCCGATTGTTAGTAACAACTATTTAAAGTATATTTATAATGCATAAAAAACTAAAATTAATAAAAAACTATTTTTAAAAAATAATTATATAAAAAGAAGAAAAAATGAGAAAAATAAACATAATAAGAAAAAAGAGGTAAGCTTTTTCTAAAAAAAATCCCCCTATACGCGGCGTTATGCCGCGTATAGAGGAGTGTTTTTACCAAAAGCCCCCAATGTCTAGAGAAAATCCGTTTAAAATTCCAATTATTATAAGCTGAGTAGTTGACCTCAAGAAGATGAGTTCAGGTGTCCACCATAGATCTACTCAAAACCACACAATCTGATGTGAATTCTCCATAACGCCCTTTGATTTGCATGCTTTGTGTTTTCCCTCCATCTTGCAATATTAGGTCTAACTCAGGGCGCCAAAATGACCCGCCAAGTGGTGTTTTTGGCTCGATACCAGGGGCAATATTTTAATTAAAAGTGGCAATGAGGGGCGCTAACGTAATTAAAGGTCACATTCTTCTATTAAAATTTACAAGGTATACATTATGTATTTACATAGCAGAATGTATGAAAATAATTACTTTTCTAAAAAATACCCAAATTTGCATTTTCCTTAAAAATGTTTATATTAAAGTTAGGCTTTTACGGTTTTACTCTAAGCAGAGATGACTATAACGAAGTTAGATTTATAAATTTTCTTTAGAATTATTGAAAGAACTTTGACTGTAATAGAAATAGTCAACAAGCCCTTAAACACTGTAGTCGCAAATAGCAATGTAGCATGAAGTACTTTGGATCTTCAAATTTTGATATAATCAATGATTACACAAAGATCTTGGTGCCTCAATTTGGTTCATAGATTGCATAGATCATTAACAAAGTGTTGATACAACAAAAATACCTTTATACATACATGACCAAGATGCATTAGTCGTAAGCAATATATTGCTTAACCTCTCCTTTTAAAACGTATTATACTAAAGCATATTCATGCATCTGTCAGTTGTTTTAATATGTTGCACACCTTCATACGATGACAATAGAGTCTCTTTATACGCACATTAAATTCACAAAAAATGATCTCCTAAAGTCCTAATAACATTTTGTACTTGATACTTTATCATTTGCTCAGATGCTTGAAAACTTCAAGATAAACTCGTAGTTGGTCTCTTTCTTTCCCGTTCGGTTCTCAATAAGGGCGGATCTCTCTTTGGGCCAAAGTGGGTCGCGGTCACGTTTTTCGCTCGAGTATTTTTTTTCGAAAAATAAATATATATATATATATATATATGTATTGAGTCCGGCCCAACCAAATTATTTGAGTCCAACCCATTAATGCTATTTGAGTCAGGGTCAGCCTTGAATTTTTAAAAAAATGAAGTTTGTTTAAAGTCGTAGAATAAGGAATCTTTAACAAAATAAACGTAAATATAAAGAACGACTGAGAAATATAAAAGTCTATAAAACCAAGTCTAGCCCCAAATAAATTGTAAATAAAAAAAACTAAAATTAAGACCAGAATCCAACCATATCATCTGGCCGATGTTCGAACATAACAACAAACGAAGTTTCCATTGTGTGTTATGACTTACTGACTTGTAAGGTTTATCACGGAAGTCAGAACAGAAGCCGAGAAGCAAGCAAGTGAATTGATGAACTCGTTTAGGTGTAAAAATCGATTAATTAATTGACTGGGCACTGCAACTGTCTGTTGAGGCATGAGGTTCGAAACTGACTCATGTGAGAGTGAAATTGATTAATCGAAACAATCAACGATAGAAAGCAGAGACCAAGTTTAGCAATTCGCATTTCACTATTTTGTATTTGTTTCAACTTGGTAGGTTAGGGTTTGAAATTATTGTTTGACTCGAACCGAACCAGGTTGCTGACCTAAAACTTAGAAGTAAGGAAAAAAATTGGGTCTTGTGACTTTCGACCCATTCATACTAGGCATTCTTGAGTTTTTTTTATTTAAGGGTTTGGAAAAGAAAATGTAAGAAAATTTTTCTTTTTTTATTATTGAGTTTTTCCATTAAAAGAAAAGAAAGAGAATAGTAATGTTATGACTCAAAGATCAACAAATATAGTTTTTAAAAGGTTGGGTTTTGCGATTCAAAAAGGGGTAGCGGCGCAGCTTGTTGCCCGTTTGCCTTCTGTTTCGATGTAATACAATTTATTAAAAGAGAATAGAAAGAAAAGTTGTGTTTTTTTCCTTCAAAACTTTCCAGCCAAATATGGCCTGATTCTGAAGGAAATGTTATACTCATGTACAATATTACTAATTTACCATATCTTTTCCTTCTTATCTAACTTAATAATGAGGATATGATTGTAAAGTTACAATTTTTTTTATATGTTTTTCTTTCTATCTAACTAAAGAATATAATTAACACTTTCTTTTCTATTCTTTTATTTTAACTCAAGAATATCTTTTAAATGTATAATTTCTTTTTCTTTCTTCTCCTATTAAATCTTATTATTTCTTTTTCCTTATATTTTAAACCCGGCAATGCAGTATAGATGCTCAAGATCCGTCACTGGTTCTGAAGTATAATCTTCATATACTTTTCGTTCAACTTTTATACTGCTATCTTCAAATGATAGCATTACCTTATTTACCTATGTCGATATTTAACCACTTTTTTTCGTTTGACTGTGTCTTTTTTATGCCTAGTTCTAATAGGGTTTGAAAATGATCAAACTTAGCTTATTTATGAAACAATTAACATCAACATTTAACTAATGAGCATAGAATCAAAGTTTAAAGTTGTCGAAATATAACATAATTCATTGCATACATCTTCATGTATATATGATGTTAGTAGAAAAAGAAAAAATATATACTTAAAAACTCTACAAGATAAATATAATTTTGCAAGTACAAGAGAAAATGTCGATGTGTGGTGATGACCAACATTTATAACTTAAACTAAATATTTCTAAAATAACCGTTAACATGAGACTTATCCACTTAATAGAGATACTTAAACCTTAGTACATCGTTTAAAAAAAGAATACTTATAACTCAAGAATAAGTTATCACCTAACTTTAGTGGCTTAGTACAATACAAGAATGATAAACCCAAAAAGGAAAATTACTAGTAACCTTTAAAAAGCAGCTTTCAATGCCATTCATTGTTTATTAAAATAATATCTATCTATTCTCTCTAATAAAAAGCTACAAGTTTTGTCACTTGTCACTTTCACATTAAACCTCATAATTAGGGATGGCAACGGGTCGGGTTTGGGTCGGTTTTAGGTATTCCCAAACCCATACCCGGTTATAAAAGTCCATCCCAAACCCGTCAGGTAATTACCGGTCGAGTTTCGGGTTTTCCCATCGAGTTTCGGGTTTCCTATCAGGTTTGACAAAATACTCGCCGGGTATACCTGGCTCAAAACCCGTCGAGTTTCTACCGGGGTTTTGACAAAATATAACTAATCGATTACAAAGATGGTTACCGTAAAGGTAAAATATCTCAAGGAATTGACATAAATAAGTTTCGACAAATAATATATTGGAATATAGTATATGTATAATATAATAAGCTATATTAGGTACATTGGGTATATAATCGGGAAAATGGGTCTATGTTATCGGGTAATCGGGTATATTAGAAATCCCAAACCCGTGAAAAATTTCAAAACTATTCCCAAACCCGTCCCAAACCCTAACGGGTTGGGTATTACCCGTCCCATTTATATCGGGTTTCGGGTTTTCCCATCGGGTTCGGTGTCATTGCCATCCCTACTCGTCATTTTTAACAAATTTATAATAGTAAAATAATATTTACCATTCTTAAAATTTATGCTTCAAAATTTATTAATTTAATATTTACTTCCTATTCTTTTTCAAATATTTGATATTTATAAGGAAAATTGGAATTTAATAATCCCAACTTTCTGCTATTGGCCAATAATAATCCCAACTTTATTTATTCCCACCAGTGATCCCAAATTTAAAAAAGTTGGCTCTCAATGGTTCCCCGTTAAAAAAAACCTAACGGCGTTAAGTTTTTTTCTGAATTTCAAACTGATTTATTAGGGCATTTGATCGGAAGGAGGATACGAGTCGATTAGTGTAAAACTTAGCCCGAAATGATGATTCAAATGGCTTGATTAGTGCTTCAAATCGGGTGTTTGAATTTAAAATTAACAAAAATTAAGTTGTTTAGAGTATTGTTTCGAGCTAAGTTTTACATCAATTGGCTCGTATCTTTCTTTTGATTAAAAGCCCTGAAAAATTAGTTTGAAATTCAGAAAAAACTTAACGCCGTTAAGTTTTTTTTAACGGAGGACCAGTGAGAGCCAACTTTTTTAAATTTGGGACTGCTGGTGGGAATAAATAAAGTTGAGATTATTATCGATCAATAACAGAAAGTTGAGATTATTAAAATCCAATTTTCCTATTTATAATAATCTTTTAGTTTAAAATTGTTTTAAAGATTATTGTACAATGATTGTGTATTAATACTGTTTAATAGGTTTATTGTTTCTTGTATATCGATTATTAAATATTGTATTTTCAAAAACTACCCGTATAGTAAGCGGGCCTCAAACTAATATCTTATTCTCTTATCATAACTAAATAGTCTAATAATGAATGAAAAATTATTTTTTTTATATAAACCAAATTTATACTAATAAGCATATAACATTTAAGTTGGTGAGAAATGATTAGTATTTTGAGTTCTTTAACCAAAAAGCAACTTTTACGGGTTAACGCTTAACCCTATTAAGATAGCCTACCAAGTGTAAATTGCTTTTAGTGTACACCAATTAAGGATACCAGGGACACATGAAGAGTTCTTTTTTTTTTTAACCAAAGCAGCCAACTTTTACGGGTTAACACTTAATCCCATTAAGATAACCTACCAAGCATAAATTGCTTTTGATGTACACCTAAACAAGATAACTAAAAAAGGGTACTAGGAGCGCATGAAGTATTTTGAGTTCTTTACCCAAGAAGTCAACTTTTATGAGTTAACACTTAACTCCATTAAGATAACCCACCAAGCGTAAATTGCTTGTGGTATACACCTAAACAAAATAAGGGTATTCCGTTGGTAGGGGTATATGAAGAACTACTCAAAGCACCCAATTTACATCATCTAATCATTGTTTACCAAAGTAACCAAAAGCTTGTCAAATTGGTAGAGGCATATGAAGAATTACTCAAAGCACCCAATTTACATAATCTAATCATTGTTTGCCAAAGTAACCAAAAGTTTGTAAAATTGGTAGGAGTGGTATTCCAGTTATACCAAACTACTCGAATATATTTCAACGAATCGCTCACACGTAATCATTCATTAATCTTTTGGAATTCCGGTTCATGAAATCAATTTCTTTTAAAGATGTTTTTTTGGCCAATTTATTAGGGGCACTTTTTAAGATGAAGTGTGCCCCTATCTTGTCAAAATAGATTTAAAATTTCGCATCAATAAACTTATATCCTTCAAAACAATTAATATAACTATTTACATGTAAATTGACACTAATACGTCAATGTAAAAACATTACATTTTTAGTCAATCTTTTTTGTTTAATTATGGAAGTTATTAAGGTTTTATCATAATTTGTTAAAAAGTTATTATATTTTACCTAAAGACAAACACAATTATATAACAAATACGATGATTCTAAAACATAAAGATTCGTGGCCATTCTTTACTATAATACTAGATTACATCCCGTGTTACACACGGACGGAAAATATATAAAATTTTATATGTGTGTGCGCGCGCACGCGTGTGTTGCATATAATTTAACGAATTGTAAGCGTAAGGTAATCTAGCATTATTATTGTTATAAGGTATCGCATTGTTATTTTAATTAAAAGAATCCAACATATAAAGACACATAGAGAAAAACAACAATTTAACACATAATTCTAAGTTATGTCACATATTTGTAACTTACACCATGAAACAAAAAAGACATATTAGTTAAAACTTCATCATCTACTAAAGTCATATGTTGTAAACTATGAAACGTAAACATATAGATGTTATAACATAAGTTGTGTTATAAAAACTATTTTTATTGAAATTATCAACATAAAAAAAATACTAAAAATATGAATAAAATAATGAGATGTAATTATAATTTTTATTTAACCGCGCGTTTAATAGAGCAACAATATAATCGAAATCTCGTGACTTAAACCACCATTTCAATCAAAATATCCAATCCAAACATTCATAAATAATTTCCCAAAATCCAAAACAATAAAATAATAAAGTCAAAATTTAAAAAAATAACAATGAAAACAATTAATTGTCTTTATTACTCAATAAATAATGATTATAACAATTTATTTTGAAACTTTCTTCAACTTATGAGTTAATGTTTAAAATTAATGTTCAAATTAACCCGTGAAAATTATATAAATGAAAAATTGATGAGTTGGAAGTCTTTGTGGACATGCTAGTTGAATGCCATGTAAAAACCTTGTATTGCTTTAATAGTATAGTAAGATTTATTATCAAACAGTTTCCTTTTACTCAAAACTTTTTTACATAATATTCACATTCTTTGTGTTTTACATTCATTAAATATTTCAAACTTTTATAAAAAACAATTTAATATCTTGTCATATCACATTCAATATACTATTAAATATATCATTAAGGTATTTCTATTATACGATTATTACATATTGCCTCGGAATCACAGCGGTTAGGCTTTTACAAACTCTCATCATATAATTAAAATAAAACATACAAATACATCATACGATTCTAGTGAGGATAATGAGATGTGTTATTACCGTTTTTTTTAACAGTTAATTTTTTTTCTCTTTATTTACAGTTTACTCCAAATATTATAGCATTCCCAGTTCATTCTTCATATTCATCTCTATAATTACACTAAAAACACTATATTTTCTCTCTCATTTTCAATTAAATAATATATTTTTATACTTTTATCATTATTTTTTCTCTCTCCTTCACTCACAACTACTTTAAAAAACATTATAAAGTTATAAAGGTGAACAGTATGTTTCTCCAAATTTAACCATGAACATTAACATTTTCTCTCTCCTCATTTCACAACCATTTTTAATCATCTCTAAAATATGAAGAACTCTCTCATATAATTTGAAGAACCCGCTAGGAATGCTCTTACCTCCATTAACCAGGCTGTAACACCCAAAAGCATTTTCCTGTTACCATTATATAAAAAAGCCTAAATGGCGTTTAGATGTGATACAAGTGGATGAACTACGAGTGAAAATATACAGTCAACTGATTAAAAACCAATCTAATTTTATGTATGTATCTATAAAAAGTAGTATTTTGATTTTAAATATAGTATCTTTAATTTAAATATAAACAAAAGAGGATAATAAAATCAGAAGCTGGGGAGTAGAAGACGGATTTAGCCTCGGCGGTGACACCAACCAAAATACGTTTGACATACGGATACAGGGCACAACCCGATAACCCGAATCCACCAATAAAAGGAACGAAACCCAAAGAAAGAATTTGCCATTCAACATATTAGAAAAAAAAAAATAAATTAAGTTTTTGGTCTCCAACTCTCACTCTCAAATCACAGAACCGAAGAAGATTTGATTCATCATCTTATTTCTTCATCTTCAGCTCTGTATTCATTCTCCTCATCCTCTTTGCTCAATCGATCTATGTAATTAATTACCAACTCTCCTCTCTTCATTCCAATTAGGTTACAAACACTCGTTACGTCCCGATCCACCGGCTCACTCGCCTCAATTCATCTCGGTTTCGGATCCTAGGGTTTGAATTCGGTCGATGCGTCTTCTGTCTGTTTATGCATACGCATACGCATACGCCGTTGTCTTTGATATTATTATTTTGAAACCCTACATTTATGTGGAATTGGATACTGATTAGGTTTTTTTGTTGCTGCAGAGTGGGGGATATTTGCGGTTGAAGAATGAGCATCGAGAGCCCCGGGAAAGGGGTGGATAAAAGCTAGGGTTTTGCTTTTGCGAGAAGGTAGTTCCATGGGCGATGGAGGTGTTGCATGCGTCCCTTCGCTGCGATTCGACTCATTTTGCGGCGCTAATGACTTTAATATCAAACAAGACAACGTGAACAAGATGAAGCAGGTAAGAAGAAGAAGAAGAAGAGACAAGTTGTCCGGAGAACAACCGTGTGAAGATATTAATAATAACAATAATAATAGTAGAAGTAGTAGTTTCAGTAGTGGTAGTGGTTGTGAAGAGTTTTCAGTAGAAGTTGGCAACAATGGGCATAATAAGGAGGAAGTGGAAGAAGGTGAATTGGGTTCTTTGGAGAATGGGGAGTTTGTTCCCGAAAAACCGAGGAGGTTCGAACTCAAGAGTGAGATTGAGAAGGGGGAGTGGCAAAAAGCCGACCTTGAAAAGGGAGAGTTTGCACCTGGTAAGTGGCGGAAAAGGGATTATTATAACCAAAGGAAAGAATATGAGAATTATGATTTTTGGTCAACGAAAGGAGGTAAAGATGACGCGGAGAAAGGTGAGCACATCACGGACCGATGGCAGAAAGATGATTATGATGACGACGAAGATGATGACGACGATGATTATAACTACAAAGTGAGGCAACATGAAGCTGCCAAAAAAAGATGGAAAGCGGGGCGCGGTAGAGGCAAGTTTTCTGGTGAAAAGGAGTATAACAGAAATGGGAAACAGTATAGTACCAAAAAACCTGCAAGGTGGGAAAATAATAGCGGAGAAAAGACCCCAAGAATCGGTTCAAAAATAGTGGATGAAGAAGGTGAGTTAAATAATGAATACAGCAATGGTGGTAAAAATCATGGAAGAGATTTCTCGTTAGGGAACCGTTTGAAACGACACAATGTTTATACGGATAGCAGTGACAGGAAACACCATGGTGAGTTTAATGACTATGCTCCCTATAAAAGCAGAAGAATTTCTGATGACGGAAGCCGAACTGGATCTGCTTACAATGCAGAACATTCTTATAAAAATTCTCTGTCTACTCGGAATGTTCCATCAGAAAGGTACTCATCTAGAAACTGTGAATCTCCACTGTCTTCTAGACCAGCCTATGACAGGCATAATAATAGTCCACGTCATTCGGAGCGGTCCCCACGTGACCGGGCCCGTCAGTATGATCATTATGACAACAGGAGCCCGGTTCGCCGTGACAGGTCACCATATGGTCGTAATCGTTCTTATGATTATAGAAACCGAAGCCCAAGTTATTCAGAGAGATCGCCACGTGAGCAAACTCGGGTGCATGATCGCAGAGAGCGAACTCCAAATTTAACAGAATCTTCTCCACATAATCGTGGTAGGTCCGGCAATTACCGGGAAACAGGTCGAAAAACTGGCTCAAGTGAAAAACGGAAGGGTCATTATGAGTCTAGGAGCCAAGAAGAGAAAGTGAATTCAAAGGATACACAAATCTTGGCTAAAGATTCTGAAACAAGAACCAATCTTGATGCTTGTGATGGATCTGGTGAAAAAAGTGTTCAAAAAGAAGACGTAAAGCAAGCACAGCAGGTCAATGGAGCTGCTGAAGAACTGCCTTCAATGGAAGAAGACATGGATATATGTGATACCCCGCCACATGTTCCCGAGGCAGAAACATCGGTTTCAGTCAGTGGAAAATGGTTTTACTTGGACCATCGTGGTGTGGAACAGGGTCCATCAAGATTATGTGATCTGAAGATTCTTGTGGAAAAAGGTTTTCTTGTTTCTGACCATTTGGTCAAACATCTGGATAGTCAAAGATGGGTGACTGTTGAAAATGCAGTTTCTCCTGTAGTGGCAACTAGTTTTGCTTCCTGTTTTCTTGACACTGTTACTGAGCTGGTTAGCCCCCCTGAAGCTCCTGGAAATTTGTTAGTAGATGTGGGTGAGTTGGCTTCAACTAGTAACCAGTTAGGTGAAGAGGGGTTGGTTGTTTCTGCAGAAACAAATAAAGATTCAAATTCTCAAGATCTTCAAATTGATGACAGAGTTGAAGCGCTTTTCGATGGCTTCTCCAGTGTTCCAGGGAAAGAACTTGAGACCATTGCTGGTAATTGCTTTTCTTTTTTTCATGTACCCTCTTACAGTTTCTTCAACTTTTTTGTTATCTAGTGATTATGCTTTTCTGCACCTTCTTTTCCTACACTTTTCTTCATCTAACACTGCTTTTGTACCATTTTGAATTTAATATCTTGCAGAGGTGCTGCAAATGACATTCATTCACGGTGAGCTGCAGACATGGGGATACTCTGAAGGTACTGTTTATATCAGATGCTTCATTTCTTTATATCATTTGTTGTAACGGGAGCTTTTTTCACATGATATATATTTTACGTTATCAGTTTATTCATTACTCTCTTAACACCGCAAAGAGAATACAAGTTTCACGGGCTACATAGTTTAATAACAACCTTTTGCAAGTGTTAAAATTCTTTCAAATAATAACCTTTTGTAAGTGTTAAAATTCTTTAAAATAGAACTTCTGCACGGTATTCTCTTAATAACAACGTCACTAATATCTTTTAATGATTGCTAACATGCTTATATGCAATTTTTGGACAACGAATGGTTTTAAAAAAGGAAACATTGCATTTCTTTGAGAACCAAAAATAGAACTAATGATGTAAAATAAATATCATGCGGCGTACCCTAGAGGTGTAAACCACGTCAATTTTATGCGTGCAATTAGTTCTATTATAGTATTATGACATGATTATTAATAAAAGTCTTGCATGACGTATACACAGATTTCTTACTTCATCAATGTGAGGTTGGAGGTGATGACAGTCTAAAAACTGGTGAGGACACATCTAGTCTCCCTGAGTTTCCATATAAAGATGTTGCAGATAAACTGCCAGCTGGGCCTGCACATTCTGACAAGGATTATGCATATGAATTTGGAGATACTTCTGATTGGTTTTCTGGTCAGTGGTCGTGCAAAGGTGGTGACTGGAAGAGGACCGATGAGGCTGCTCAAGATAGATTTCTGAAAAAGAAGTTTGTTCTTAATGACGGTTATGCCCTCTGTCAGATGCCGAAATCCGGTCATGAAGATCCACGTAGGCATAAAAAAGATGAGCTTTATCATTCTTCTCATGGTAGAAGGCTTGATCTTCCATCATGGGCTTTCAACCCGTCTGATGAGTTGACCGACTATAGGTCAAGTCAAACAAAAATGTTGGGTACTAGGGGAGTAAAAGGATTGATGCTACCAGTTGTCAGAATTAACACATGTGTGGTTAAGGACCATGGTTCGTTTGTATCTGAACCACGTGCCAAACCAAGAGGGAAAGAAAGATATTCTTCAAGGTCTAGTCACCGTTACAGTACGACCGTTGATTCAAAAAGATCATCAGAAGAAAGTGTTTCTAGAAGGAAAAGTAGTCATGAACATGGCCATCATCATCATCATGTGTCATGGAAAAGCATCATGCCAGTTAGTATTCCAAAAGATCATCTTTCCAATAAAGATGATTTGCAATTACATCTTGGTGACTGGTATTATTGTGATGGTGCTGGTCATGAAAGGGGGCCGTTTTCATACTCTGAACTCCAAGTCTTGGCTGATCAAGGTGTAATCCAAAAGTATAGTAGTGTTTTCAGGAAGTATGATAAACTGTGGGTCCCGGTTAGCGAAGGAAAGAGGAAGGTTGATAATGAAAAATCTAGTGATACATCTGGACTGTTCTTGGAAACTGAAAGTGGGACTTCTAGTTCATTTCACAATGTGCATCCTCAGTTTGTTGGTTACACTCGAGGTAAGCTTCATGAATTGATCATGAAGTCGTACAAGAGTCGTGAGTTTTCTGCAGCCATAAATGAGGTTTTGGACCCATGGATTAACCTGAGACAGCCCAGGAAAGAAATAGAGAAAAACATATATAAACCAGCAATGGTTGACAAGTTCACAAGATCAGGTATTAAGTCTTTCAAATCTCTGTTTTGTCTTCTTTTTTCTTTTTGTCACATAGATTTCAACTTGTTCTTCATGAAACTTGGGTTTGATTTATACTTCTTAAAGGCCAAATAGGCATTTTTATTTTACTTAAAATGAAACATGCAATTACGCAAACCAGTTCAAGTCAAATGCTTTGAGTCTTTATATGGATTTATATTAAGCAAATTGGATATTATTTTATTAGTATTTTTGCATAATCATACTTGAAATATTCATTATTCGGAAAAAGTTAGAAAGCTTAAGGGTCAACTGTCAACTGTCAACCCAACTCCACCCAAACTGTCAACCCGTACTAAAGTTACTTGTTTGACCTTAATCCATTTTGGCCCTTTATTCAATCCTTCCAAATCTGTAGTATAGTGTATTCTTTTGTTATATTTTCTTCTTCTCTGTTTTTTTTAAAGATTTGCTAAAAAGAAATTCAATTTATGATGCTGTCACAGATCAAGCTAACAAAAGAGCTCGCATAGTGGGTGATGGAATTGATGAAGATTATGAATCAGATGTGTTCAACTTGGAAAAAGACATACCATTTGAAGATTTGTGCGGTGATGCTACTTTCTGCAGTGAAAATAGTGAAAATTCTATTTTGGACAATGATAATTGGGGTCTGCTAGATGGACAAGTGTTGGCACGAGTCTTTCATTTTCTGAAATCTGATATAAAATCCCTTGTTTATGCCAATTCAACGTGTAAACACTGGAGATCTGTAGTAAACTTTTACAAAGGCATCTCTAAACAAGCTGACTTTTCTTGGGTGCCAAATTGCACCGACTCTATGATCCAAAACATAATGGTCAGTTCATCTTTTCTTTTTCTTTGTGGTAAAAGATAATGATCCAAAAAAATACTTATTGACGCTTAACATTATTTTCTTTTGTTGCAGAATGGTTATAATAAAGAGAAAATAACAACCTTGGTTCTACATGGTTGCTCAAAAATAACTCCTATCATGCTTGAAGAAATTTTGGGATTACTTCCTTGTTTATCATCTGTAGATATTAGAGGCTGTAGCCAGTTTGAGGACCTGGCCTGTAAGTTTCCAAATATTAAATGGGTCAAGACCCGGACTTTACATCCAATGACTGAAAGAAGTTACACTAATAGTCATGTGGAGGATTCTAGTGGGCTTAGAGATTACTTTGAAAGTCTGGATAAGCGAGATGCTTCAAATCAATTATTCAGAAGAAGCTTATACAAACGTTCAAAAGCTTTTGATGCCAGAAAATCATCATCAATGCTATCTAGAGATGCCCAACTGAGGCGTTTGGCAATGAAGAAAACTGAAAATGGATACAAGAGGATGAAAGAGTTTTTAGCTCTCGGTCTCAAGGACATCATGAGGGAGAATACATTTGACTTTTTCATCCCAAAAGTATCACATCACATCCTTTAATATTTTTTTGATACCTGTTTATTAATAGTTTGAGATTACTAATATCTGATTTCTTTTTGATGCATAGATTGCTGAAATCGAGAGTAAAATAAGAAATGGTTATTATGCTGGTCGGGGTCTGGGATCTGTGAAAGATGATATTAGAAGAATGTGTAGGGAAGCAATCAAGTAAGTTCACTTGTTATTTGTTCTTGTTTTCTATTTTTATATTCTTTTTAACTTTTTTATTCACTATTCGGTAATTTTTGTTACTTCAGAGTGAAAAATAAGGGGGATGCCAAAGGTATGAATCACATAATTAATTTGTTTATCCGGCTCGCAACGAGTTTAGAAGATCGTTCAAAATTTTCAATCGAGAAAGATGCGTTGATGAAGAGCTGGAAAGATGATTCGCCTCCAGGGTTCTCTTCTGCTTCAAAGTCAAAGAAAGTCAACAGAGAGAGAAAATACACTGGCAGAAGTAGCGGGTCGTTTTTTAATGGCAGCACTGATTATGGGCATTATACGTCTGATCGCGAAATTAGAAGGCGCTTATCTAAACTGAACAAAAAAGCTATGGATTCTGAAAGTGATACGTCTGATGACCGTTCAATATCCTCAGAAGCAACAGAAACCGACAGTGAAAGTAGTACATCGGATTCAGATAGTGACATGGATACACGGTCAACAAGTGGGCCCGCGGAATCAAGATCTGGGGATGGTTATGTTAGTGCAGATGACGGGTTTGATTCCTTGGTTGATGACCGGGAATGGGGGGCCCGCATGACAAAAGCTAGCCTTGTCCCGCCTGTCACCAGAAAATACGAAGTAATCGACCACTATGTTATCGTAACCGATCATGAAAACGTGCAAAGAAAGATGCGAGTTACTTTACCTGAAGATTATTCTGAGAAACTTGTTTCCCAAAAGAATGGAACTGAGGAATCTGACATTCCTGAAGTTAAAGATTATAAACCAAGGAAGCAACTTGATGATGAGGTGATAGAACAAGAAGTTTATGGGATAGATCCATACACACACAATCTTTTATTAGATTCGATGCCTGAAGAATCTGATTGGCAACTTGTGGATAAACATGTGTTTATTGAAGATGTGCTTCTTAGAACCTTGAATAAGCAAGTCAGAGCTTTTACAGGAACTGGTAATACTCCTATGAAGTATTCATTAAAGCTCGTTATTGAGGAGATACTAAAAAGTGCCAACGAAGATCATGATATACGCACATCTGAACTCTGTCAATATATGCTTAAGGCTATGAGCAACCGCCCTGATGACAATTATGTTGCGTATAGAAAGGTATACCTTCTTTACAGTGTTCTTCAAATTTCTTTATTGTCTTTCTTGAAATTTTATTTAATCTTTCTTATTTCCAGGGTCTTGGTGTTGTTTGTAACAAAGAAGCGGGCTTTAGTGAGGATGATTTTGTTGTGGAGTTTTTAGGAGAGGTAAGGATACCACATGTTCTACCATGCATTCTTGAAATCTGATGTTTATAAAGTATTGTGCCTTATCTTTCCAAGAATTAAAGTTATGTGTCTAAATACGGGTCACAAATTTTTTTAGGTTTATCCTGCTTGGAGATGGTTTGAAAAGCAAGATGGTATTCGTGCTCTGCAAAAAGACAGTAAAGAACCGGCACCCGAGTTCTATAATATCTATCTTGAGAGGCCAAAGGTATTATTCTAACTCATCAAAATAATTTATTTACAAGTTTTGCGGTTCTTTGTTTTTGAATTTTTTTTATCGTGTTCTCTATTGTGGTTGTTAGGGGGACGGTGATGGTTATGACTTGGTGGTGGTTGATGCAATGCATAAAGCCAACTATGCTAGTCGAATTTGTCATTCATGTAGACCAAATTGTGAAGCAAAGTAAGTTTATACATGTTTCAACATAGATGACTCTTCTAAGCTATATGCTATATGAATCTTGATACTGAAAGTACATGATTTGACTATAAAAGTCAAAAGCAAGTACATAATACTCATTTTTCTCCCTGGTTTGTGTTGATGTCAGGGTAACTGCTGTTGACGGTCAATATCAAATAGGCATATATAGTGTGCGTCCTATCGTATATGGAGAAGAAGTTACTTTCGATTATAATTCTGTTACAGAGGTAAGTTTTCAATTACATTTCAATTGTTAAAAATATATAGGCATGCCAAGTTGATGAGGTTCACGTGTTTTTTTTTTGTATATTTATGCAGAGTAAGGAAGAATATGAGGCGTCTGTATGCTTATGTGGCAGTCAAGTTTGCAGAGGGAGCTTTTTGAATCTGACTGGTGAAGGGGCTTTCCAGAAAGTAAGATTTGTGAATCACTGTTTACAATTTTTCATTTCTCACGTAACTTCTTGTCTAATTTCATGATTTTTTGTTTCTCCCAGGTACTTAAAGATTGCCATGGAATCCTAAACCGGCATCAGTTGATGCTAGAGGCTTGCAAATTGAATTCTGTATCAGAAGAAGATTATATTGAATTAAGTAAAGCAGGCCTTGGTAGTTGTTTGCTTAGCGGGTTACCTGATTGGCTCATTGCATACACTGCTCGTTTGGTATCATCTCTCTCTCTCTCTCTCTCTCTCTCGTGCGCGCGCGCACACACACAGAGTCAGTCAACTTATTGGGAAGCTTATAACAGTTTTTTTATTATATTGTAGGTAAGATTCATCCATTTTGAAAGAACAAAGCTTCCAGAGGTGATTCTAGCTCATAATCTGGAAGAAAAGAGGAAATACTTCACAGATATATGCATGGACACCGAGAGAAACGAAGCCGAGATTCAGGCCGAGGGTGTTTTCAATCAAAGGATTCAGAATTTGGCTCTTACCCTCGACAAGGTATCTTTTCTTTCACTTCACTCGTGACTTGATATTTCTTTCTTTGTAAACTATAATTTTCATTCTGTGTATAGGTGAGATACGTGATGAAAAGCATGTTTGGAGATCCAAAACGAGCCCCACCATTATTAGAGAGACTAACTTCAAAAGAAGTCGTTTCTCACATCTGGAAAGGTGAAGGATCTTTTGTTGAGGAACTTATTCAGTGCATTGCACCTCATTTGGAAGACGGACACCTGAGTGAAATAAGGGCCAGCATTCGGACCCACGACCCATCTTCTTCCGTTGACATCCTGGCAGCTCTTCGGAAATCATTGATATGGTAAGCATTGAATCCTGTGAAATTCCATCTTTTCTGATGCGTTGGGGTCAAAATGGGTTGGTTTGACCGTGTTGACCCACCAACATTTTTATTAACCTGTATCTGCTTTCTAGGTTGCGAGATGAGGTGCGGAACCTTCCTTGCTCGCCAAAATGTAGACATGATGCTGCTGCGGATTTGATACACATTTACGCGCACACAAAGTTCTTTTTCAGAGTGCGGGTGGGTTTTTACTTTTTTTCTCAAAGTTTGACTTTTATTGTTACTTTATATTCTCATCTTGTTTGTAAACCATGTTGTAGGAGTATGGGGAAGTAACGTCCCCGCCTGTTTACATTAGTCCTCTAGACTTGGGCCCCAAGTCAGCGGGAAAAATGGGGCCTGGATTGCATGAATACCGCAAGACGTATGGCAAGAACTATTGTTTAGGGCAGCTGATATTTTGGCACAATCAAGCTTATGCAGAGCCTGATGCTAACCTTATCAAAGCAACCAGAGGCTGTCTATCGTTACCGGATATCGGATCGTTTTATTCCAAGATCCAGAAGCCGTCACCACAACGCGTCTATGGCCCACGAACCGTAAAATCCATGATTTCTAGGATGGTCAGTTCTCTCTCTATCTCTTAAGGGGTTTGGATCAAAATGGGTGGGGTTGATTTGCTAATGAACGTACACGAACAGGACATGCTCCTATTCGTTCATTGATCGGACATGAACAATTAAACCAGAATTCGTGTGTTTGTGTACGTGTTGGTGTTGGTTGTTAATAGTATGAACGAAGAGTTGATGAGCATGCACAAATATAGATGAAGAAACATAATGTAGTGAACACTAATTAAAATTAAATGTGAACCTGAAGCCGCGGGCTTCAAATTATACAACTAGAGAATGTAAATGAACATAAACAAACGGACATAAATGAATGAATGAGACGTGTTCATGTTCGTTTGTTTAACTCAGATGAAAACGGGCCGGGTTAACTTAACACGTTCTTGAATCATGTCATGCAGGAGAAGCAACCACAAAAGGCATGGCCGAAGGACAAAATATGGTCATACAAGAGCTCTCCAAAGGTTTTTGGGAGTCCGATGTTAGATGGATTGTTATGCAAGGCTCCTTTAGATAAAGATTTGGTGCACTGGTTGAAGCACAGACCACCTAAATTCCAGGCCATGTGGGACCGATAACGAGGACCTAACAACCGACTAGATGTAGCCCGACTCGACCCAAACCGACATGGCCACCAGCATAGCGATACCATTCTTGTGTACAGTCAGTCGTCTCTTTGTAGGTCTTGTAATTTGTAATTCATTATTGGTAGGTGGAGAAGTATAAGTAAAATTTTCTTTTTTTTTTATATGAGAAGTGAAAGAAGGAAATATGAAGATGAATCAGATGATGATAATGTTTGGCTTTGTTGTCTTCTTTCTTTTTGACTTTAGTGCCATGTTTGTGTTTGGGCTCATAATTTTGTAGGCCTTTTCTCTTTCTTGTATCTTCACTATTTGCTTACATGGTTTTGGACATGGGATAATGGTCTGTGGGAGTTAACTTACATTAGCAAAATATGTGTGTAGGATGGTGTCATGTTAATTAAAGTTTGCTAAATGTATTTGAATATTGCACTTCAGTCTTTGAATTACTTTATCCGGATCATTGGTAGGGTATCTTGTGTTTTTGTTATTTCATTTAGCGTAGTTTACCCCTAGGGACAGTGTTGTTTACAAACTGAGCCAATCCAGAGTTAGCTCCACGTGAAATACTCAACTCAGTTGTTTGTGGTGGTGGGGGAAAATTGTAGTTGTCATAAAATGTCGTTTTAAGGTCTATCTAGGACACAAAAGACCAAATAGTGTTTTGGTTTGTTTATTTGGTTAGTGTTGGTGTGCTTATGAAATTCTTCAAGCTTTGTACTAAACGAGTCAAAAGAGTTGAAGTGACGGGCCAAAGAGTTAAAAGTAACCGGCCAAGCGGTCTACACACAAATATTAGAGTATAACTGAGGATTGATGAATTTCAATGGCTTTGAAATGCTAATTAGAGTATGTGATAGACCTGTTGAGTTGGTTAATCTCTAATTAGCTTTGAAATGCTAATTAGAGTATGGCTTCTCATTGTTCCACCAAGTAAGGGCTCTTAATTTGAAGACACTCTAAGCATAAGTAGTTTACTTATCCTCGGGACATTGGCAATGGAGACGCTCCCCATGTGTTCAAACCATTGAAGGAGAACTGTAGCATCATTCTCTCCAACAAATTTGGGCGGATTAGCAAAGGTGAATTGCTTATAGGAACAAGCAACAAGGTTTGCGGTTGCGGTGGCGGCATTAATGGTTTGCATCTAGATCATGAGTTCGGGGATCATTGTAGCCATCTCTTTGGCAAAGTAGGATGCCATCTTGGAATTTTTCTTGTTTCTAGCATTGTGGACGTATCGACTGGAAGACATTCTATGAGGACAAAATATAAAATTTTATGAGATGAGGAAATTCTTGAGGTTGTTATTAAATAAATTAAATAAAATAATCAAGTTTGGTCATTATTTTGAGGTTATGGTTGTGGTTGTGATTGAGGTTGAGATTGGAAAATTTATAACATTCTTAAATAAAATATGATAAAAGTTTTAAAATTTATAATTTAATCTGATAATTGAAACATCCACGAACCACCGTGGATTTCATGTATTAATCCACAAGTAAAATTAAAAATAATTGAAAATAAAAAATGATTGAACTTTTCATGAACTACCATGTTTATCCAATAAAACAACCGAAATTCAAAATAAAATCAAGATTTGGGTGTTGAGTTATCCATGAACCACTATGGATCTCGAACAAAACAATCAAAAATTGAGATGAGGGGGTTGAAATGAACAATTGATGTATTCTTGGAAGCACCCTATCTTCACTCATTCATTCAAAAATGGGAAAACCAAGTTTAGCCGCGTATCACCATGAATTCGGTTATAAATGAGGAAATATAGTTATATTTATTCAAGATAACCTCTAGACTACTTAATGCTTGGGAGTATGTAACACATTTTCTCGTTGGTCTATAAGTTCAAATACAACATTCGGAGTTAAACCCCTAGTAAAGGAATTGTATCTTTCCTTTGATTCTCGGAATTGTTTTTCCAAGGTCTGAATCATAGTATTCTTCCCCCTTCCAGTTACTACAAAACCCATCACACCTTCCCATACTTTAAGGAAGAATGGA
This sequence comes from Bidens hawaiensis, assembly GCF_021521415.1. Lineage (NCBI taxonomy): Eukaryota > Viridiplantae > Streptophyta > Magnoliopsida > Asterales > Asteraceae > Bidens > Bidens hawaiensis. The sequence continues at coordinate 97,927 of NW_027496878.1, read as the reverse complement.
AAAAAAATCAAGGGAATTGTTAAGGAATTTCTCAAAAATAAATAATCACTAGGATTTTAAAAAACAATTTTGAGAATGAGGCATAGCCTTGGAGTAATGTGTGTGTGTACATCAATTATATAATAATAAATAATTAATTAACAAGCTACGAGCAATCACATATAAACAATTAGGGCAATCACATAAGCACATATGGGGCCCTAAGCATGCTACTAGGTCATTATGTCTAACAACCTATCCTATAGCCTTCGGCTCTGATACCAATATATCACACCCCAACTTATGACGGAATATGCCAGGACGCAACTGATTTCACAGTAGCTCACAAGACACTATTAAAAATAATGATAATAACTAATTAATTTATTTCATAAATCGAAGTATATCACAATACAAACAAAAGAATCAATACATCATACAAATTAGCTTTTCATTTAATAACTTATAGTAAAACTAAATGTCTTCTCAACATTGAATTCTTCAACTAGCAAACCTATAATACACGGAAAAATAGAGTTTGATCAACATAAAGTTGAGTGAGCAATACACAAGTTTAGATGTATTATTATATCGCAAAACAAACAATGCATATGTGAATATAAAGCATTACAACATTGATGATATATAACAATTACCAAATAAAATAGATGTGGACCCTTTCGGTCTAACACAAAGCCAGCTTACCAGGGTAAGGTATGCATACTCGATGAGGATGAGGTGGCTCAATCGCCAAACAATAAAAATAAACACATAAACATATAGCATGTCATCGATGAGCAATTAATCAATATACACATAATCTCGAATTTTGGTTGATAGGGTATAGATGTAAATGAATAAACTTTTGATAAATATGGCACGCGTGTTACCCCCAAAAATAAAATATGAAAAAGGGGTGTGAATTACTCACCTTTATTATTTATGCAAGATAATAATAAAATAATGATAAACAAGGAAATTAACGTGCTGACTTATCCGACACAAATGTAACAATTCGGTTATTCGATTTCATGTACCTACATTTCTTTACCCGACCCGATATTGTATTTAGTTAAATTTTCGAATGCAATCCGTATTATTCGAGTATTTGTGTGTATTTTAGTTTATTTTATTATATTTATTGTTAATAACTATTAAGAATGAGCAAAAACACCCCTTATACTAACATTTTACCACTTTTGCTCCCACAACTAAAGTTTAGGGACCAGATTGCAAGTTTTATTAAAAAAAAATCTTTCTTATCCTCCTCCATACCTCACGGCCGACACCACCCAAACCCTTACTTGTTCCTCAATTTTTGATCCGAAAAATCCGAAACTGATTATACCAAATCGTGCATTGATCAAAAACACGTACAACCGATACTTTAATCATAGAAAATGTTTACCAATTGACCAACATTTGAGCCATGGATTTTACACCCTTAATGCACTATATAAACACGATTTTAATTCAATTAAATCCTACCACAACATTCTCTCAACATCATAACACTAAACCGTAATCTAATTGCATCATACCTTGCTGTTAAGACTCGTTTTGATTTCCGAGTTAAGCCGTGAGCCCTAGTTCGTCGTTCTCCCTTAATCCTTTAACGTTTTAGGTAATGATACATGCTTACAGTTCATTTATCATCATCTAACAAAAACCCCAAACCATTTTAACCAACAATAAACAATTAGACCGAATTGATAATCTAGGGTTCATTTTTGCATTTGGGATTCTGTTTTGCTGTTTATTCATATATTTTTCAAACCCATTCCTTTCACAATTATAGCACCATGGCTGGTGCGTGTTGGTTTAAAACATTCAGAACCGGCCATGGCGCGAGCCCTCTGGACGCGGTTTTATTTGGTATTTTTTAAAACTCTTTTTTTTTACTTTTTATTATCATTATTACTTATTGTTAACACTTGATAAGTATAATTGTAACTAAACCGAACTAATGACCTAATAGCATTCTAAACAAGTTCTCTTTTAACTTTTCACACACACATATATATATATATAAAATGTATATTTATATGTATTATATAATATTTCATTTAGTTATTAACAATTAATATTTACGTTATTCATCAAAAATAAATGCAAAATTAATAATAAAAAAATAAATAATAATAATAGTAGTAATATTAACACTAATAATAATAATAATAATAATAATAATAATAAATATAAATATAATGATTTAAACCCTAAAAGACTACAAATTATTTAAACCGATTAATAACCTTAATAATTGAACTAGTAATTCGTTAATCTCAATTTTGCTTAAAACCCCATCAAACCTCAAATACTGAAGTGCGTCGGATAACCCTATAACAATAACCCGCACAACTAAGCTTTAAATATAAAACAAAAATCCTAAAACCACACACAACCGGCAAGTGTATCGATCGCAAGTAGTATAGACCTAGGAAGTCCGAGTATCGAACACGTGGACACGTCAGAACGCTAATGATCACTACTCCTAGACAAGACCTACCTAAGAATAATATTTAATTGATTTTTAATAACTTAACTGGACTAACTAGACTAACTGACGAAAGTTACCTAAAATTGGAAAACTTAACGGGGAACTAACTGTGTTAACTTTGGATGGAGAAAAACGTCTACCTAGGTCTGAATCAAACCGTAGGCCTAACAAGCTAATGGATTGAATGGCTTCAAGACACCGGTCCCAAAGATGACACGACTAAGGATCGCTCGGGCTCACTGGATCACCTCTCGGTCTCAATCAATAATCCCTAACTACTCAAAATTGGCTAAAACGACCAAACCGGGAAACAGTTGTTAATGTGTTCTAATGTTGACTCACCTCTCGGTCTCACCAATACTCGACCCTAATGGCAATGAATACTACACAACCAAGGATAGAGGAACAATTCAACTTAAACCAAAAGAGATCAACTAGTCGCTCAAAACACCTAAACCTGACAAGAAACGAACTCGCTCTCGCGCAATTCTTATTCTAGCATGCAAAGACAATGAGACGACCCTAACTTCTTATCACCTCTCGGTCTCTAAGAAGGTGCCTAACCTCTGTACTTTAATCAAATATATCATGCAACAAAACCCTACGGTTGTTCCTACCGCAAACAAACCCTAAACACAAAGTCTAGAATCAAACAAGCACTGATCAATCAATACAAAACTAATTAACCGACACAAGAGGTTTAAGCAATGAATCACCAAAATTTCCAGCCCTTAAACATAACCTATTTCATGTCTAAATCAAACTTTACAATAACAATTAAAGTCTATTAATCAAACAACCCAACAAGCTCATCAAACACTAACAATTATCTTCATTCTTAGGTAGAACTAACAATTTTAGCCTCTAATCATATTTGGACAGCCATGAACACTTAATAAAACCATTGTATAACTCATCTTAAACATCAATTCAAGCATTCAATGATCAATACAATTCATAAACAAGTCAATACCTCAAGCAATTGCAAAACTACTAATCAATTGAACAAGTAAATCAAAGTGTATGAACAATGAAAAAGATGTAAGGATATAGGATGATTCCGGGCTGCTCCTTGTTGTAAAAATCGATGGTGAATGATCCCGAGACTTGTCCTTGCCTTCTTCTTCTTCTTCCTTCCCTAGCCGCCACAAGCTCCAACCCTAAGCCGAAAAAAGATTTTTCTCCCTTGCTTGCTGCTGTGTTCTGGCCGATCGCAACCTGGCTGCCCAGCTAGGGTTTTTATTTTTTGTTTATGTTATAATATAAGAGGGTCTTGGGCTTTTCCAACATGTAATCGGGCCGGGCTTTGAGTTTTTACTTGAAAACGTATGCGTAAAAGGTTCTTAAACTCCTCGAAAAGCTCGGTTTCTTCAATCTTCCACCCATAGCCTACAAGATAAAGATTAATATGTAAAAGCTATCTAAAATGAGTTAAAACACATAAAATATAATATAATATGTAGATAAAAGGTGCGAAAAATAAGTGTATTTTACAACACATCAAATATCCCCACACTTAAGACTTTTTCGTCCCTGAAAAAGAATACTACACAGGATCATATCCGAGTTCAACCGACAACTCTTGGTTTTATATATTTATTATTATTATTAATATATATATATATATATATATATATATATTCTTTTTAAAGTGATAGAACAAGTGACCCGTTTCCCAAATATTTTCTTCCAACTTTCACCTAATAAGCTAGATCAGGTCAATTGCTGGTATTGCTGTCCACTTAAACCCATGCCCCTAATACTTACCGAGGCCAATAAGGCGTGGAAATTTTATTAGTTTGTATGACTAAGTGGAACCCACACCTAAAGGCCCTGCTGCCACTTCACCAATTCCATTATGGTTTTACCGGGCCGAGTCACCCCAACTTGACTTAAACCTATTGCCACATGATTAAAACATTTCGACTCATATACAAACTATAAACTCTAGCTCTCTTTCAAGTGCACGCAATTACAAATGCATTCTTTTTTTTTTGATACTCATAGTACATAGCTTTGTATGAATAGAAACAAATACAAAAGATAAAACAACTAATATATAGACAATCATGTGACTCGATGCTTGAGTATGACCCGGCTTTTCATTCCAATCCTGTCACGAGTTTAGTTAAACAAACAAAACACCTAAGATGTTTCCCACTAAAGTTAGGCCATTTAAAAGGTTCAATTAGGTCAACAACCAAACCGCCCTTTCATTCTCAAAGGCTGAGCCTACCGACACATCGATTACTGAGTCTAAACCGTTCGGTTGCCATACATTACGTGCGGGTCTAATGGAACCGTTCTTATTTATTATATATATATATTTTGAAAACACCAAGAATTTATAAAATAACAACTACTCGTTATTATATCATTTCCTGTTTAACGTAGTGAAAACGAATTTCAAGGGACTATTTTTTTTTCAATTTTATTTTATTTTATTTATTTTTTTTCAAAAATTTCCCGACAACTAAGTAAAATAAACCTCATCCCCACACTTAGAACGAAATCGTCCTCGATGAGTACAAGAAAAATAAATAAAATAAAAATAAAAATAAAACAAAAAAATAAACAGATAATATACAAGACTAAAACAAAGAACGGGTTACTCTCCGGGTTTGTGTGCAGAATCATCAATAGCTGTGTAGTACCCAAACGACCGTATAGCATTTTATTCGTGGCCGCAACCTTGGGAAAAACTTTTCCAAGACGCCATCGTAGCTACCATGCACATAATATAACCTGCAAAACTCAAACTCGCTCGCATGTAGCGGCGTACAACACGGAAAACGAAAACATAAAGAAATAAACATATTTTTGTGTTTTTGGTTTTTATATATTTTATTTATTTATTTTTTTTCAATAATGGAACACCCCTTAAATCGACCGACTCGAATGGAGATTGAGTATGAGCGGTTTCGTCTTGGAACATCCTGAAATAGACAAAACAAATAAAACAGATAGCACAAACATATAACAAAAATACATACTCTACAACTCGGGCAGTCTCCCGAGTGGTGCATCCATCACGTCTACGTCTCGGAGAGCGAGTCAAGGTAGAATACCTCGACCATCTGATCAGTCACCGGCTCGCCAATGTAGTGCTTCAGTCTATGACCGTTCACCTTAGACTTCCCACCTTTATCTTCTATCTCAATCGTGCCATACGGGAAAACCTCAGTGACCGTGAACGGTCCCGATCATCGGGATCTCAACTTTCCCGGGAATAACCTCAACCAGGAATTATACAATAAGACCAAATCCCCACACTTGAACTCCTTGTTACCCTTCAACTTTCTATCATGCAGTTCCTTCGTCCGCTCCTTATACATGAACGACTGGGCGTAGGCGTGATCTCTCAGCTCCTCTAACTCGTGCAACTGGTGGAACCGAGTGGCCTCCGCGGCGGACATATCAAGATTGACCCTCTGTAGGGCCCACGACGCACGGTGCTCTAACTCAACAGGCAGGTAGCAGGCCTTCCCATAAATCATCCGAAACGGTGTGGAACCGGTCAGAGTCTTGTAGGCTGTACGGAAGGCCCACAATGCATCATCCAACTTGTCGGACCAATCCCGACGATTCGAACCAACCATTTTCTCAAGAATACGTTTGATCCCCCGATTACTCACTTATACCTGCCCACTAGTCTGTAGGTGGTAGGCGGTTGCAAGCCGATGGGTGACCCCATAGCGTCGCAACGCCTTCTCCATCTGCACATTGCAGAAGTGAGTACCTCTATCACTAATCAACGCCTTCGGGACACCAAAACGAGCAAAAAGGCTCTTGAGAAAACGGAGTACAACTCGGGCATCATTCGTGGGTAAGGCCTTGGCCTCAACCCACTTCGAAACATAGTCAACCGCCACGAGTATGTACTTGTTTCCACGCGAAGATGGAAACGGTCCCATGAAATCAATGCCCCAAACATCGAAAACCTCACAAACCTGAATAGCATTTTGGGGCATTTCATTTCGCGACGAAATGTTGCCGACATGCTAGCAACGATCACAACTCCTAACAAACGCGTGCGCATCCTTAAAAATCGAAGGCCAATAAAAACCACAATCAAAGATCTTCTTCGCTGTCAAACTCACACCGTGGTGACCTTCTGTCGGTCCAACATGGCAATGTCCTAGGATCTGCCATCCCTCCTTAACGTCAACACACCTCCTGATCAACTGGTCAGCACCTATACGAAAGAGATACGGGTCGTCCCACAGGTAAAACTTAACATCAGCAAAGAATTTCTTCTTTTGCTGGTAAGACATCTTCGGGTAGTACCCGTCCGCAAGATAGTTTGCAAAGTCGGCGAACCATGGAAAACCCTCATCCCGAGCTGAAACAAACATGAGACTCTCTGTCGGAAAGTGGTCATTAATCCTGACCCCCGGCTATCCTAACTCAGTTCCTCCAGACGCGAAAGATGATCGGCCGCCACATTCTCGGCTCCCTTTTTATCACGGATTTCAATATCAAACTCTTGAAGCAACAGGATCCATCGGATAAGGTGTGGCTTAGCATCCTGTTTGCTAAAGAGATAACGAATGACAGAATGATCCGTGTACACAATCGTCTTGGACAGAACAAGATAGGACCTGAATTTATCGAATGCAAACACCACAGCTAAAAGCTCTTTTTCGGTGGTGGTGTAACTCTCCTGTGCACCATTCAAAGTCCGGCTAGCATAGTAAATCGGATGGAAGTGTTTATCCTTCCGCTGTCCAAGAACCGCTCTGACTGCAAAGTCGCTCGCATCACACATCAACTCAAAAGGAAGCGACCAGTCGGGAGCAATCATGATCGGGGCGTTAACGAGTTTGTCTTTCAGAAGATCAAACGCCTCAATACACTGCTCAGAAAACACAAATGGGGCATCCTTCTCCAGAAGTTTGGTCATGGGTCTCGCGATCTTAGAAAAAACTTTAATAAACCGGCGATAGAACCCAGCGTGACCCAGAAAACTCCGGATGGATCTCACAGAAGTGGGTGGGGGAAGATTAGAAATAGTCTCGACCTTTGCTCTGTCGACCTCTATCCCCGCACTCAAAATATGATGCCCCAAAACGATGCCCTCGCGTACCATGAAGTGACACTTCTCCAAGTTAAGGACTAGGTTGGTGTCAACGCATCGGGCCAACATCCTCTCAAGGTTGGAGAGACAATGATCAAAGGAGCTCCCAAACACAGAAAAATTGTCCATGAACACCTCCATGGAGTCCTCGATCATGTCTTGAAATATAGCCACCATGCACCTATGAAATGTGGCTGGAGCGTTACAAAGTCCGAACGGAATACGTCTGTGGGCAAACGTTCCGTATGGGCAGGTAAACGTGGTTTTCTCCTAGTCATCGGGAGAGATCGGAATCTGAAAGTACCCGGAGAAACCATCCAAGAAGCAGTAATACTGCTGACTCGCCAAACGCTCCAACATCTGATCGATGAAAGGTAAAGGAAAGTGGTCTTTCCTTGTGGCATCATTCAGTCTGCAGTAGTCAATGCAGACTCTCCAACCGGTCACAATCCTAGTGGGAATGAGCTCGTTCCTCTCATTGGTGACGACAGTCATGCCACCCTTTTTAGGAACCACTTGGACTGGACTAACCCACGAACTATCAGAAATGGGGAAAATGATCCCCGTGTCAAGAAGTTTGATAATCTCCTTCTTCACGATCTCCTACATTTTCGGATTAAGCCACCGCTGTGGCCGAACGACAGTCCTAAAATTATCCTCCATGAGGATTTTATGAGTGCAGAACGTAGGGTTGATACCCTTAATGTCGATAATCTTCCATGCAATGGCCTCCTTGTGCTCTCGAAGCACCCTCAACAAACTCTCTCTCAACCTCCGTCAAAGCAGATGCAATAATAACCGGCAGCTTCCTCTCCTCGTCCAAAAATGCGTACTTCAAATAGGCAGGCAAATCCTTAAGCTATAAGGAAGGGGGGGGGGGGGGGCTCTCGACAGAAGGTCGGTCCATCGGATCGTCACGTACGATCCCAGCAGACACCTCAGACTCAGGGGTATGTGACTTGGCGTCATCTTCCGTTGACTGATCGGTCATGGCAACCATCTCAATCTACGGAATGTCCCTACCAAGAATCTGAGTGTCAGAGGCAGATCCTCCACAGATCTCACTGAAAAATGCCCCAACACGCTCCATGATGGTATTGATAAAGTACAAGGAGTCATCAGCAGACTTGGGGTGTTTAAGTGACTGTCGAACGTCAAAGGTGACGTTCTCATCCCCAACTCTCAAGATCAACTTACCATCGCAGACGTCGATCAACGCCTGTGTAGTGGCAAGGAATGGTCGGCCTAAAATCAGTGGTACGCTATCATCGTCGTTCATGTCCAGAATGACAAAGTCCACCGGGAAGATGAACTTGTCGACACGAACCAGCATGTTCTCGACCACCCCTCGAGGGTATTTCACAGAACGATCAGCAAGCTGGATACTCATCCTGCTAGGCCTCGGTTCGCCTAAACCCAGCTTGCGATACACGGAATACGGCATGAGATTAATACTGGCACCAAGATCAGCCAGCGCATGAATATCCGTATCATCACTCAAGATGCAGGGAATCGTGAAACTCCCTGGATCAGCCATCTTCTCTGGTAACTTCCTCTGTAGGACAGCAGAACAGCTAGCACTCAATGGGATGGAAGCGACCTCAGCAAGCTTCTCCTTATTCGAAAGAATATCCTTGAGGAACTTCGCGTGTTTAGGCATCTGAGTCAGTGCCTCAAGGAATGGAATGTTAAGGTGAAGCTACTTCAAAAGATCAAGAAATTTAGAATTCTGCTCCTCATCTCTGTCTCTGCGGAGTCTCCCGGGGTATGGTACTCTGGGTTTGTAGACTCTCGGTGGCTCGCTCGGTAGCTGCTGTCTCTTGGCCTGTGCTGATCTCCCTGGGCTGCTCCTCTGATGCACCTGGGCCGGTGGAGACTTCATCATAATCTCCTCATCCACCTGCTCCTCTCTATTATCAACTGCAGACTCCTCGACAACTCTCACTCTCGACCTCTCCTGAATCACGGGCTCATCTCGTGCCCCTGCACCGCTCCTCGTTGTCACAGCTTTTGCGAATCCCTTCGGGTTCTGCTCGGTGTTACTCGGTAGCGTACCCTGCAGCCTCTTGTTCAACCGACTCGCTATCTCTCCCATCTGCCGCTCGAGACTCTGAATTGACGCTCCTTAATTCCTCATGAACTGCTTGTGCTGGCGAAACTTCTCCTGGGTCTCCTTATGTCGGGAATCCTCTCGTGTCAAAAGCTGTGATAACATCTGCGTCTGCTGCGCCATCATGTCCTCCAAAGTGGGCTTCTTCTCCCCACTGCTCGCTCCCTTACCGGCATCCTGGAATAAACTCTGACGTTGCTGAAAACCTGACTGATTACCGCCCCTCCAGTTCGGATGTTGGTTGCCTCTCCATCCCGAATTATAAGAATTGAAAGAATTTGGATTTCGGTTTGGATTTCCTATAAAGTCTACGGCCTCCTCCTGCGAACTGACTGGGCACTGAACTGTATCATGCCCTCCTCTGCATATCTCGCACAGCTTGCTCTTCGTCTGCAAGTCCTTCACAATATGCGCTAACGCCTCTACCACCCTTGGCGGTGGTCGTGTCCACTGAATGCATGCCGCGTGATATGGAGTCGACGGTCTTACCACCCTTGGCGGGTGGTCGCTGGTATCCACTCATAGCTAACCCGTTAAACAAAGCGATGCACTCATCCGGGTCCTTCGTCGTCAGCAAATTTCCTCCCACCACCGTGTCAAGCATGTTCTGTGTCACGTACGTCACTCCATTATAAAACTTCTTGACAACCGCCCAATCTTGCAAGCCGTGGTTCGGGCACAACGCTAACAGATTCTTAAATCGCTCCCATGCCTCGTAGAAACTCTCGGTGTCCTCCATCTGAAAAAAATGAATCTGGTTACGCAAACAAGCGGCCTTAGCTGGAGGATCGTATTTCTCAAGAAATAGAGTCTGCATGGCAGCCCAAGTAGCTATGGAGCCCTGTGGGAGGGACTCGAGCCACAGACTCTCTTTATCGATGAGCAAGAACAGAAATACGCGGAGTTTCACGGCGTCTTCGGATACGCCGGCAAAATGGAAAGTGTCGCAGATACGTGCGATGCGAATGAGATGATGATGCGGGTTTTCGTGAAGTAACCCGTGGAACTGAGCAGAATGAGAAATGGTGTTCAGAATATTCAAAGGAATCTGCCAGTTCGCGTTAACTCCAATGGCGGGTGGTGCGATGCTGGATCTCGCGCTAGCATTGGCCGGTCGGGCCCGGTCTGCAACTGTCCTCCTCGGTGGTGGATTGTTGCCCATTATCCTATCCCTATTGTCGGAGTCAATTGATGAAGAAGTGGGAGATGGTGAAACGGCGCGACGTCTCTCACGAAACTCTCTCTGGCTCGGGATATGCTTCCGTGTCGGGTGGTCCTTGAGATCGAGTCTGTCGCATAAAACTATGATTAGAAATAAATTTAGCTAAACTATTCTAACAAATAAGCAAAAAAAAAAAAATAATAATTACATGTAGCACACAAGGTAAGTCCTAACTCGAGTCGCTCACAAAACGCCTAAAACCGTGTCCCCAGCAATGGCGCCAAAAACTTGATGTGCGTTGGATAACCCTATAACAATGACCCTCACAACTAAGCTTTAAATATAAAACAAAAATCCTAAAACCACACACAACCGGCAAGTGTACCGATCGCAAGTAGTATAGACCTAGGAAGTCCGAGTATCGAACACGTGGACACGTCAGAACGCTAATGATCACTACCCCTAGACAAGACCTATCTAAGAATAATATTTAATTGATTTTTTTGATTTTCAATAACATAACTAGACTAACTGACGAAAGTTACCTAAAATAGAAAACTTAACGGAAAACTAACTGTGTTAACTTTGGATGGAGAAAAACGTCTACCTAGGTCTGAATCAAACTGTAGGCCTAACAAGCTAATGGATTTAATGGCTTCAAGACACTGGTCCCTAAAGATGACACGACTAAGGATCGCTCGAGCTCACTCGATCACCTCTCGGTCTCACTCAATAAACCCTAACTACTCAAAATCAGCTAAAACGACCAAACCGGGAAACAGTTGTTAACGTGTTCTGGTGTTGACTCACCTGTCGGTCTCACCAACACTCGAACCTAATGGCAATGAATACTACACAACCAAGGATAGAGGAACAATTCAAATTAAACCAAAATAGATCAACTAGTCGCTCAAAACACCTAAACCTGACAAGAAACGAACTCGCTCTCGCGCAATTCTTATTCTAGTATGCAAAGACAATGAGACGACCCTAACTTCTTATCACCTCTCGGTCTCTAAGAAGGTGCCTAACCTCTGTACTTTAATCAAATATATCATGCAACAAAACCCTACGGTTGTTCCTACCGCAAACAAACCCTAAACACAAAGTCTAGAATCAAACAAGCACCGATCAATCAATACAAAACTAATTAAACGACACAAGAGGTTTAAGCAATGAATCACCAAAATTTCCAGCCCTTAAACACAACCTATTTCATGTATAAATCAAATTTTACAATAACAATTAAAGTCTATTAATCAAACAATTCAACAAGCTCATCAAACTTCATTCCTAGGTAGAACTAACAAGTTTAGCCTCTAATCATATTTGGACAACTATGAACACTTAATAAAATCATTGTATAACTCATCTCAAACATCAATTCAAGCATTCAATGATCAATAAAATTCATAAACAAGTCAATACCTCAAGCAATTGCAAAACTACTAATCAATTGAACAAGTAAATCAAAGTGTATGAACAATGAAAAAGATGTAAGGATATAGGATGATTCCAGGCTGCTCCTTGCTGTAAAAATCGATGGTGAATGATCCCGAGACTTGTCCTTGCCTTCTTTTTCTTCCTTCCCTAGCCGCCAAAAGCTCCAACCCTAAGCCGAAAAAAGATTTTTCTCCCTTGCTTGCTGCTGTGTTCTGGCCGATCGCAACCTGGCTGCCCAGCTATGGTTTTTATTTTTTTGTTTATGTTATAATATAAGAGGGTCTTGGGCTTTTCCAACATGTAATCGGGTCGGGCTTTGAGTTTTTACTTGAAAACGTATGCGTAAAAGGCTCGTAAACTCCTCGAAAATCTCGGTTTCTTCAATCTTCCACCCATAGTTTACAAGATAAAGATTAATATGTAAAAGCTATCTAAAACGAGTTAAAACACATAAAATATAATATAATACGTAGATAAAAGGTGCGGAAAATAAGTCTGTTTTACAACACATCAAATATGTTACATGTCTTGTTAGTTCTTCGCTTATTAATTATACTATCTTTAACAATTAGGGCGTTTTATTGACGTATCTCGAGGAGCGCAATTTATGCCACCCTAACTTTTTTTTATCATCGTATCAACACTCATTCCACCTGTAAGGTAAGTAATTCGCATCCCCCTTTTTATTGTTTTACATTTTGGGGGCGTTATACGTTCACAAGTTGATTATACTATAATTTTCACTACAATTTCATTATTTGCGTAGATATGAAATTGTTCGATTAGTTGATGCGCGTGAATTGTGACTATGTGTTTATTTTGAGTTATGATTGTTGGTATCTCATCCCCATCCTCATCCTTATCCTCATCCTCATTAGTATGATTATACGCCATCGGAGTAGCTCATTATCTATTTGATTCGAGTGAAGAGACAACTTTTTATATTATTGTTACGCTAGTTGTACTAGTTCATGTTTATCGCAAGGAGTTGTCTTTTTAAACATTATATATATACAAAAATCGTGATTATTTGCTCAACTTTATGATGACAAACTATATATTTTCACGCATGGCGCAGATAGTTTTTTGGGATGAAGAAAGAAGTTAAAGCATAGGTTGGACCTTAGGTTGCATGACGAATAAAGTTGGATTTTTTTACTTTTGATTATTTAATTGTAATGTTTATTTCCTTAAGACAGTGTTTGTGCTTTGCGAACTTAAATTTTATGAAATAATTTACATATTGACACGTGTATTTTACTTTAGTGTCTTTTAAGCTATGATGCAATAATGTTGCGCCCCGACATATTCCGTCGTAGGTTGAGGTGTGACAAAAAAAGACATGAAAATTTGAGATAGTAAAGTAGATTCAAAACCGAGAATAACGCCACTAGAATATCAACAAACGGATAAATAGAATTCAAGTTATGAAATAAACAAGTTTTAAGCGAGCTAAGGCGGGTCAGAATCCAAACAACGAATCTGTGTTTGGGTTTTGGTTCGTCATATGTAAAAAGTGAAATTAAACATAGAAGTCTTTTGGACTAAAAGCTAATTTTGACCAGAAAATATGTTAATTGCAAAATCCCCAATTTTACCCTAGCATAAACCTTAAAACAAATTTGATTAAATTGAACATGGTAATCCCTTTATCCTTTAAAACTGAATGAGGGTTTTTGATCTTATGATGAATTAGAACAACTTTGATGTACAAGGTTTCCTGGAATTCATATTAGAACTAGGAGAAATCGAGAAGATGAAAAACTTTGACTTTTGAAAGTCAACCGACGAAGAATACTTGAGATAGGACTTGAATTCATGAATGAGAGAGTGAATTGATGATTTAGGAGCAGAGAATGAATTATAAGATACATTAGTTTATATAGGGTTACCTATTAATCCTATTGTTGTGGTTGATGAAGAACGATAACATTGTCGTTTGTATCCTTAACAGAGATGTCAGTAGTTATGCCATGAAGGGAATCCTCTATTTATAGTGGTTAGGAGTTATCCCAGCAGCATATTTACGGTTTGCATAGAAGGATGTGCTCACTATTTGCTTTATAATCGTGAATCGTAAGAAATCAACATGGAAAGCTAATAAGTATGGTTGTAGATGTCGAAGTTATTTCCTGTAGACTCGAAGGAAGTGCTTCATGAACACTGTCGGGTGCTGAGCTTATAGCGATTGAAATGGATGACAAGACTATAGAATGGGATTATTGTGATTTATAATTTGTATCATCATTTAAGAAGTCTTATTCCGTTCTTACTAACAGTCATTTCAAACCTCTAGTGGCAAAGTTTGTTTATTGGATTTGTTACGCACATGCCAATGTTGGTTTTTCCCGAGTAAGCACTAGGTGTCGACGTTAAGGAAAGAACGCACAATGTCTCGTGCGTTAGTTGTGCTACAAGGTAGAATGAATATGGGGGTTGTATCGTTATATTATTGATCGAGCATTAAATAAACCATTAAAATACGAACACAAAAGTAAGGTAAACTTTTGTTTGTCAAACTCCAGCAAAGTAACAGTGTGTAAATGATGAGATAACTATGAGGTAACGACTGGATTTAAATGTTCATAAGAATTTGACGAAATGAAGTAGAATCATTACATGGAGTTGTTAAGAGAGAACTTGATGAACTCCAAGGTTCATGAGCAAGAAAAAATTTAGATATGGTGCGAAGTAAGACTCAAGTAATTATAATAGCTGGACAAGGAAAGATTAGCTTGTGTGGGGATCAAGTGACAGTAGGATTTCAAAAATATAAGGAAACTATTTTCTAATAATATTCAAATACTTATAATTATTTTCAAAATACCATTTAATCTACGTCTATAGGGAACTCATACATAAAATTTTATATATGTATAACTATATAAACGTTAATCGTGTTTTTAATAAACATAGTTATTATGGAAATTTGCAATTAAAAATTTTTTTTACCCAAAAGTTTTAGCAAAACCGATAAGTATTATACCGTAGTCTTGTTGTAAAACTGACATGACGTTCCTGAAAATTTAGGTTTAAAAGACAACGTTTTCACATAAAAACGATAGTCTTGATCAAATAGGGTTTGCATCTCTAACTTAGAAAATATGTAATATGTGAATCCTTTATAAAAAGTTCGGAAACTTGGGTGTTTATGTAAACATAATGTGAGCGTAAGAGCATGAATATGCTAGAATAAAATTATCCATGGAAGTTTCATTAAGGAACTTCTTGGTATTGAAATAGCTCGAACACTTAAATAAGACAAAGAATTTGTTAAAGTGTTTAGAACTTATACGACATATAAAGATCAACGTAAGAATAGTTAGGCTTAATTTTGGGAAAAATCATACCCAAAGATTTGCAAGGGCAACCTAGATGAGCTTGATACATAAGAAGTTGATTTCAATAGAGGATGTAATTAGTTTTGAATTGAACGACCACGACCGCTAGGACGACCACTCTTCGTTGAACGGGTACTGGCCATATCCTATTCCTACAAAGACAGAACCCCAACACGGTCAGGTACAAGTAGCATTTAGAACATGGAAGGTAACGGTAAACTGCTAATAACGTTGATAAAGTGTTATTAATTGTTTACTTTACCCGCCCATCCTAAGTACCCCCTGCCCCTAACCATATTAGCATTCCATCTGACATTAAAGAAAATATGCACATAATAGAACTCTAATGCTTATAAAAATGAGTAACAAATATAAAATTTACCTCTTGGCGTGCGGCTACTCGCGGTTGGCATTTCTAGTCTTTCCTTTTACAGTTCGAGTCCAAGCATTCGAGAATGCTCGGATCCCTCGAACCATGGCTCTAATACCAACTTGTAAGACCCCGAATCCCGGGAATCCTACAGTTCGTGATCACGTCCACAAATTCACAAAAATTTAAAAACAAACGATTTGTTTTATTCAAAATAAGTTCAGAGTAAATAACAGCGGAAAAAGTGTAAGTATTTAAAAATCCCAAATATGGGTACAAGTGTCCAAAAATAAAATATAAATATAATATCCGTTTTATTGGAAATCCTCGACTAGAAATGCCTTCAACCTTCCGAGTAGTAGTCCCCAGCACGTCCAAGCGGTAACCTCTAATCCTTAACCTGAAAATCAATCTAACATACACACAAAGTCAGCTAGAGCTGAGTGAGTTCAAGTTTTTCATAATCGACATTCATTAAACAATTTAAACTCCATGAGTATGAAATGTAGGGGAAAATCATGAGTAATTAGTTACATAATTTCCCTTGGTCAAAGCATAAGTCCATACAATCATAAATAGCTTTTCTTATTCAAATCATAAGTAAATAAAACATTAAACATCTTTTCGCGCAGCACGGGACTCCTCACCCCGGGTCTTCCCCGAGTAATATATTTGACCCAGCCGCGGTTTAACAAAACCATTAAAATCATGTAACACGAGCCTCCTCACCCCGGGTCATCCCCAAGTAATATATTTGACTCGGTTACAGTTTAAATAAAACAATTCACGCAACACGAGCCTCCTCACCCCGGGTCATCCCCAAGTAATATATTTGACTCGGTCGCGGTTTAACATACCCAAACACGTGATACGGGCCTCCTCACCCCGGGTCTTCCCCAAGTAATATATTTGACCCGACCACGGTTTTCAGAACGGCGGGCCTCCTGTAACGCCCGTTAATTCCGGTTTCAAGAATTAAAGATTGAAGAGTACGTATAATTCTCGGGATTTATCCGACGTTCCTTAGAAGCCTTTACGTCATCCCGGTATGTCTAATCGCTTAAAATTTCTTCCAAGTTGCATTATTATTAAATTATGGGGCTAGAATGAAAATGTTTTATGATATAACATTAAAAAAAAAAAAACCCTAAACCTATGCAGCAGGTTCGATCGGCCGCAAGTAGCTCCCCCCTCCCTTCTTTGCTTCGACTTTTTGATCGATTCCAAGCTCCTAGAAGTAGTTCAAGGTATGTACTACAATCCCCAACACTCTTTTTGCTCACCCCTAATCGTTTTGATGCTTAATTTTGCTGATACTTCTCGTTGGACAGATTTTCGGCCAAGGTGTAATTGACCCACTTCCCGTGGATAAAATTAGAGTTTCTGGTGTAGAAAGATTCCTAGGTATGGAATTTACATCATATTTAAATTTCGTAGCCATTGAAGGTGTTTAGGTCGGTCAATCGATTTTAGTTCGAGAACTAGGGTTTATCTGGTGTAGAATTGCAAATTGTTGAGTTTGATGCGTTAATCGGTTGGATGACCAACCGAATCAGTTTGTACGGCCCGAGGGGAGTCTAAGGGCTGTGGGAAAATTATTTTATTAGTGTTTTGAATGAATACCAACTGTGGGGTTCTCGGGGTTCGGGGCCTTTCACCTCCTCACCCCGGGTCTTCCCCAAGTAATTTATTTGACCCAGTCGGGTCATAAACATGCAACACGGGCCTCCTCACCCCGGGTCTTCCCCGAGTAATATATTTGACCCGGTCACAGTTTACCAACACATACACATTCACATACACACATACAAACATCTAATTCGAACATCCAACCAACAATATCACCACATACAATCCATAAATAATGGATAATCTAGGCATTCAATACTAAGCCTAATAGCGACATCGAGGCTTAGAGCCCCAAGTAATATGTATAACCTTAAGGGATATATGACCCTATAACGAGTCTAAAATATCCTAAGGCATAAAATATAATTTACACATGTCTTCATAAAGGCACAACCACAAACAAGATCATACAATACCAACCCAATAGTTTAAACGAATAAATCGGTTAAAATCATAATAAGGTGTGTATGCTAGCCCAAAACGTAAAAATATTAAAAAGGGCATCATGAACTCACCTGAGACGAGCTACACAAATACCAAAGGGTTTGAGAACCTCAAAGCCAATCCACAGTTTACAAGCCTGTCGGATTGCACACAAAGATTACTAACTAAACGTACCGACTCGTTTATCCTACGAGACGTTCTAACATGATTTGATTGACCTAAAGCCTTGACATTACCAAATTCAATTACATCAGCCCCTGAGGCCATGTATTTACCAAAACCACCCTTGGTTAATCCCGGGATCACAGGGTTCCCAATTTACCCCCGAAAGTTGTTGACTTTATCGAATACGCGCGTTCACGGGTTGTTTATGCACTTAGATACCGACTCAGCCCCGTGTGGACCAAATTTAGTAAAATCACAGCCAACAAGTCCACACGATGCTACACGAGTTGAATGGGTCGGTAATTCGCAAGCACGATGCACAAATTACCAATAAACACGAATTTGCGCCGTACCGACCCGTTCAAGTAACCGACAACCAATTCACCCCAAATACTCAAAAAAATCAGTTTTTCACAGCCAACATATCATGCCGAGTCTACAACATTCGAATTGGTTGTCAATTCCCTCAAACAATGCGTTAAACACAACAACTCACAAACTAGTCAACCGAATCCTAGTTTTCAAACTATTAACAATTGGCCGACCTAACCAATTCCAATGACCATGAAATTTTAGTATGTTGTAAGTGACATACCTAGGAAGTTTGTGGTGCAAAACCCTTAGCCGAAACAGCCCCGAAACTGCCCAATTGGACAGCCACCCGACAAGCCTAAAAACAACCGAATTTCGACGAATAAACGCGCCATATGGATGAATTAAGGTGAAAAAGGGTTGTAGACATATAATACCGACCTGGAATTGAAGTTTGGATGGCCGGAAAAGAGCTGGTCTTGCACAGAAATAGAGAAGAGAGGGGGAGGGGGGCGCCGATCGGAATTTGGGTTAGGGTTAGGATTAATTTTTTTTGTATAATATTATAATAATAATACATCCTAGCCCCTCCACTTTACTAATGGTTGAACTTGTAAGAAAAGTTAAGTAAAATACGTTTACGAGGGTGGCAAGGAGCTCTCGGAAGATTTCCGGGTCAAGCCCGAAAGGTGTACACAACACTACAAGGTTAAACCTTTTTATCCAAAAATTATGGACGTTACAAGTCTACCCCCCCTAAAGATGGGATTCGTCCCCGAATCCCGCCACACAGGAACGAGCACAGAATGAGGCAACTCAAATCATCAAGTCATACACTAGACAAGTATAAATAGGATCGCTACCGAAGATAGCGTACTACATTCTAGCCAAACTATCACACACAAGAGCTTTCGATAAGGAAAGAAATAGTCGGTAAAATATTTAAACGATTAATACGAACGCAAGGAATTACCTGAAATCGCGTCCGCGTCCTCCTCTGCCTCCTTCGTAGAGATACTGAAGGCCCTAACCTTAGTCTTTGGCTTGTCTTCCAACTTAACCCTAGAAGAGTTTCCCCGCTCAGAACCTCCCGCCTTATTTTCAGTACACCGAGATGCCAAATGCCCAGACCCCTCACACCGGTAACAAGTCAACGTCGGACACTCGTAGTGGAAATGTCCAGCTTTCGCACATAGGAAACAATGGATAGACATAGACCTACATTCTCCACTATGCGGTTTCCCACACTTCTTGCATCTTACGTCATACGTCTCCCCCATGAAATTCGACATTTCAGCCCTCACTTTCTTTCCTGTTGACACAGAATCATTGCCTCCATAACGCTTGCCATTGGAGTTAGGGTTCGGCTTCCAGTCCTTCTTAGGTTCCGTCGGGTTCACCATTTCTCGCTGATCATACAAGGTTCCGGCCAGAGTAACCACTGAATGGAAAGAGCCCATGTCCGTGGTCATCACACCCCTCCGAATATCCACCGGAAGACCCTTCACATACTTCTTAATCCTCTTAGCTTCGGGATTAACTAGATCGGGACATAAACGGGCCATTTGATTAAACTTTGTAGTATACTTTCGGTGGGTCATGCTTCCCACTTCCAAGGTCAAGAAATCCTGTTCGATCTTATCCAATTCGTGCGGAGGACAAAACTGATCGAGAACCAATTGCTTCAATTCCCCCCAAATCATCCTCCTAATAGCCCGATCACCCATCGCCCGAGTCAGATTGTCCCACCAACACAACGCCTCAGAACGAAACGAGGCGGTAGCAAAAGTAACCATATCCTCCCCCTTACACTTACTGATCTTTAGTACCGTTTCCATTTCCCTCACCCACTGATGTGCTGCCGATGCATCCTTAGTACCATCGAACGTGGGAGGATCGCACTTCTTGAATACCCCATACGAACAACCCCGAGCAGAGACGCTAACCGCACGAACCTCTTCTTCATCCTCACTTGGTATTATCACCTCATCTTCAACCTGAGTCTCTTTACCCTTTCCCTTCTTACCGGCACTCTTACCAACCATTGTGTCTTCCATAGCTCTAACAGCCTCAGCAACGATTTCAGGAATGTCGCTATGAAGAACCTAGTAAACCTCATCCGCGATGGCCGCGCGCATAGCCGGATCTAAGGCGGGGTTATCCCCCTCCTCCTGAATCGGGGTCTCTTCCTGCTGCAGAGTCGGGTCCTCTCTCTCAGTCTCAACATTTGGCCTACGACCACGACCGCTAGGACGACCACTCTTCGTTGAACGGGTACTGGCCATATCCTATTCCTACAAAGACAGAACCCCAACACGGTCAGGTACAAGTAGCATTTAGAACATGGAAGGTAACGGTAAACTGCTAATAACGTTGATAAAGTGTTATTAATTGTTTACTTTACCCGCCCATCCTAAGTACCCCCTGCCCCTAACCATATTAGCATCCCATCTGACATTAAAGAAAATATGCACATAATAGAACTCTAATGCTTATAAAAATGAGTAACAAATATAAAATTTACCTCTTGGCGTGCGGCTACTCGCGGTTGGCATTTCTAGTCTTTTTTTTACAGTTCGAGTCCAAGTATTCGAGAATGCTCGGATCCCTCGAACCATGGCTCTAATACCAACTTGTAAGACCCCGAATCCCGGGAATCCTACAGTTGGTGATCACGTCCACAAATTCACAAAAATTTTAAACCAAACGATTTGTTTTATTCAAAAATAAGTTCAGAGTAAATAACAGGCTCGTTATTGTGATATCAAGGATTCAAGATTTTGATCTTTGCTGGTTGTGGTTGATTTTCCGGTGATAATCTCGTCGAAGAAGGAAAAAGTTTTTTTGAAGTTGAAGATTGACCTAATATTGGTTAAAATTCAAATCCCAAAGATTTCGGGATTTAATTTGTTACCAAAATTATCTGGTCAAAGCATCTTTGGGTTTCCTTGAAGTTCACGGACAATTTTCATTGTTTTCGGCCAGCATTTGGTCGTTCTCGGTGAAATTTGTTGGTTCTCGGCCAAATCTGCCTGTTCTCGACCAAGTTTGTCAGTTCTCGGCTACATCCAAGAGTTATCGGTTAACTAAGAGTGTTCTCTGTTGACTTCCTAGTTCTCGGTCAATATTGTTCTCGGTATCTTTTCTCGGCTGCCATTAGTTCTCGGTCAACTTTTATTTGGACCTGACACTTGGACTAGGACTACAGAACTTCCTGGACTAAAATTAATCTTAAATTAAAATAAAATGAAACAGTTAACCAACAACAATGCATCATCAAATGCTATACTTCATCAAGAACTGGATTCCATAATGGGGACAACAACTCGTGTACCTTTTCTATTGTCTCATGAGGGGTTCAGTGAGTGGAAATTTTGATTCGAGAAGTATGTTAAAATGAAAGATGCTAAGATCTGGAGAAGCATTGTTAGAGGACCCCAAATCATCACGTATCAACGTGAATATTCAACTGAGGTTGTTGTGAAGCCGGTTGCACAGTATGATGATGATGATTTTGCCAAAGTTGAAGAGGATGAAGAGGCCCTATCAACTTTAACCGTGGCACTATCACCTGAGATTGCCCTTGGTTTTAGAAAACTTCAATCTGCTAAGGAACTATGGGGGGCATTAATCGAGGTGTATGAGGGAAACGAAGATATGAAAAGGAGTCGCCAAGACTTGCTGCGACAAAAGTTCAACATGTTTAACCATGTTATGGGGGAGTCATTGGAAACTCAACTCCAAAGGTTCATATCTCTAGTGACTGAAATGAGATCTGCTAGTATTTATCTAGCAACTTCAGAGATAAACAATAAACTGGTGAACTCATTGCCAAAGAATTGGGATATGAATGTTGCTGTTATCAACAAAACAAAAGATCTCAACAGAATGTCTATCTCGGAGATAATGGCTACTATCAAGGCATGTGACATGGACGACAAGCAACGTGCAATAAATCATGCGAACTCTTACAGTGCAGCTGGTTACAACGTTGCTTCCAACAATGCTCTTATTTCTCAAGATAGTTTTCTATGTTCAAGGCCACTTAGCAACCTCCAACCTAAGGAAACTTTCAGATGTTTAAGTCCACTCAAGGCCAGTCTTCCTCTACTCCGCCTCAAGAAGCTCCAGTTTTCTTCACCAAGTCTGCACAACCTTCATCTGTTGGAGTTGCTCAAGGTTAGAACTCAAGCCAGCTTCCCTCCATTCCGAAAGAGACTCAGGAGAACATAGCTCTAATGGCAAGGTTCATGAACTGCTATAATGCATTTCTAGCTGGAAACTTGGTTCAACCAGTTGTGGCTGCTGAACTCGATCAGATTCACCCTGATGATGTTGAGGAAATGGATATTGCTTGGAAAATCTCCATGGCAGTGTTTCGTGGCAAGAAATTCACTAAGAGGACAGGTAGAAACAATTGGAAAATGCCTAATAATCAGAAGGTGGGTTTTAACAAGAAAACTCTGAGATGCTATAACTGTCACGAGCCCGGTCATTTTGCTTGTGAATGTACTAACCCAGCGAAGGAAGGAAACACAGAAAGGGCGCTGGTTCCAGTGGGTAACGCTAGGGGAGATGTTGGTGAGAGTTCGGGAAATGGTGAAAGGGGATTGATTGCTCAACAGTTCTCTTGGGAGGATCAGATGGCTGCTCTCAACATTGGAAATCAGACCGCAAATTTTGCAAATGTTGAAGACATTGAAGAGGAAAACGCTGCTGAGGAGCAAGTCAAGGAACTTCAATTCTCATTCATGGCGTTCACTCCCTCCAGCTCATCTGAGGTAAGCTTTCAACCATGTTCTTTAGATTGTGTTGATAAAATCAACTTATATAAACTTCATAATGATAACTTGATCAGAGACATGGAAAGAGTAAAATCAGAAAACTTTAAACTTAAGAAAAATGAAAAATCCTTCTTAGATAAAATAGAAGCATATAAAAAGGATCTCTCTAAGCTTAAGTCTAAATTCAATATAAAGTGTTGTCACCACCTAGATGCCAAGCAGGAAATTGCTGAATTAACTGCTAAACTGGAAGCCTCCAAATTGAAAATTTTAAACTTAAATGCTAAGTTTGAAAGAGCTGAACTTGATTTTAAAAAAATAGAGGGTTCCAGTAAAGTAGTAAATTCAATGATTGATAATCAATTATGGTGGAAGGAAAAGGAAGGTGAGGGATTAGGGTACAGTCAGGTACCCCCACCTTACAATGACAACTATGTTCAACTTCCTGTCACCAAAGAACAGGAAGAAAAGGTACAGAACATGAAGTACAGTATACATGATAAGAATGACAATTCTGAACATATGAATGCATCCACTTTAGGAGTGAACGATTCTAACGTGTCTGCTTCATGTGCAGAAAAAGTAACTGTCAGGGAATGGACTGATGAGGACGACGACCCTTGTTTTGAATTTAATAATGACATTATCTCTGATGTTCCATTAAAATTGCCTGTTTTAAATTCTGTTATTCCGACTGTTTGTGTGGGCTCTATTTTAAAGAGCAAGGATTTTTGTGTGGTTGATTCGGTTAATAGTTTGAATTCTGACATTGTGGTACCAAATAAAATTAAAAATTCAAAATCCAACAAATACTTAACACCTAAATTTGTTAAAGAGGGATGCTCTAATGACAAACAAGGTGATAAGCTGAATAATGTGAATAATGAAAAAAGGGGCCATCGCAATTTTCAGCAAACTGGTCCACACAACCAGTCCAGACGAGGAATTGCCCAAAGTGATTTCTACATAAAACGTCAAACTTATTTTAATTGTGGATCTTTTGGCTCAAGATCAGATGCTTGATGACATTGCTCGTGATTTTGATTTTAAGTCAGATATTCCATCCACTAATGAGGCTACTATGCCATACACTGATGTTGCTTCTGGATCTTTTGGCCTGTCCAATCTGGGTCAGTCAAGCTCAAATGTTTCCGAAAAGGTTGCTCAGATTCTGGCTATGCAAGAAAGATATTTGCAAGATAAAGGCAAGAGAGTGGTGCTTGAAGATGCTCCCGTTGATGTGCAAGCTCTTCAACGTAGAGTCTTTGAACTTGAACAAGATTCTGTCGTGAAAGATGTGCGTATTCAAGAGCTGGAAGCCAGCAATTCTGATAAAGACTCCAAGATCAAAGAGCTTTAGTCCAACATGGGAGAGTTAACTGCCGTTTATCTAGACCTCCAACAAAAAATCGTTCAGAAGTTTGGAGATGAATTCAAGAGCAGTGATGATAAAACCTCAAAGATGCCCAACGTTGATCAAAGTGGTAGATCTACTGTTCTTCAGGCTGAAAGTATAGATGAATCTGAGACGCTGAAACAGTATCTATCTGAACCTCCACTCACCAAAGAAAAGTTGGATTGAATTCAGAAGAAGCTGCTGGTGATGAAAAACTCCAATCAGAATGTTGAATCATCCGATCACCCAGACAGATTCGTTGTTACTCTTCAAAAGGGTTTTTCGGATAAGTATGGAGATCGTTCTGGAGTTGTGTCATGGGGTTTTGATGCTGAAAAGAACATGTGGTGGGTTAAACGGAAGTCCGGGACCACTGAGTACTATAATAAGATGAAAGACTTTGGTTCTTGGACTAAGGTGGATCTCAGTGATTTGATAAACTCCCCATTCCACAATCCTACAAATGATAAACGTGGTAGGGATTTCTGGAACTTTCTGAGAAATCAAGTTGATCAAGGCTTTCCAAAGATGCCAACTGCAGACTCGTTCTTGAAGAAAGCAAAGGGGGTCGTGGATCCAAAGACAGGAAAGACAATGGTCAATGTCATGTGGCCTGCTACAAAGAAAGTCACTCGTATTCCTGTGCCTAAAGCTATTCCATATGGTACTCTGGATAATATGAGATTCTGGATGTATGACAGTGAAACTGCTACCGTGGTTGTACGTCTGCAGAAGGGCAAAGGGCAGTATAGATTTGTTGACCCACGAGATCTACTGAAGCTTGGAGAGAAAGACATCAAGACACTCAGTGCATTTCAGATAATTGCCGACCCGATTTTTGAACCGGCTGCAAGAGAATATACAAGCATGGTGGCTTCTATTATCAGATGCAAATTTTGGGCAGGTGGTTTGAAAGACGCTGACATCGATTATATGGAGCATGATTGAGAACCAAGCTACAAACCAAGGGGGAGATTGTTGGGCCTAGTTATTTGGTTTGTACTTAGTATGTTTGTTTTGTTTGGGCTGTGTATGTAAACCGAGATCCATTTGGATCTCGGTGGGCTTTTGGTTAGTATTGGGCTTGAGTGGTTAGTTTCCTATATATATAATGTCTTTGTATAGGGTTAAGGCTTGTTCGTTCACTTGTATTTTTAGCCGTCTAGTATCATAGACGAGTATTGTATTAATAGTGCTTAAGCACCCGACGTTAATATTAACGTGTGTTTTGAAGAAAATTCTTGGTACTATGTTTGTGTTCTTGAATCATCCAGTGTTGGAATTCCGCACCAACACCTAGATTGTTGATATCATAATTGTAGTGATCCAGATTCGGGACTTACACCACGCCAAGGCGGAAGCGCAGGCACGTGACGTCATGCATACTGTGAGCATATGATTATCGCCAACATAAATGTATTAGGATACCAATAGTTTTAAACGTGTTTACAAACCATAATTTGATTTTAAGAAAAAGTAGTTAAACATCAAAATGGTATCCTAATTGTACAATGAGATCCCGTCTTCATGATTCCTTACGTGCATTGTTAATTCCCTGAAAAACATATGTTTTAAAATGTCAACACAATGGTTGGTGAGTTCACCGGTTTTAAGATTCGATATGAAATCACGTTATTCATAAATCTTTTAATCCGTTCGCAAACAAGTATACGATAATTTGTTGAAACAAATACGATGATCCTCCGTAGACTAGCTAAATCTACGAATTAACATGACAAACCCTGAGCCTATAACCAAACCACGACTTATATCCTTTTGCCCTGTTCAAATCTCACAGATGGAATATAAGCACTCTATTTCGATGCAATATCGGAGGTTAGAGCGACTAACCTAAAATAGGGGGAAATGTCAACGTCAATAGTACTATCCGTATATTCCTGTGGCTAACTCCGTTAGCTAATGGTTATAGTATGTAAGCAAGGGACTTATAACACTACATAGTTTAACTCATGTTCGCATAAGGATTGGTGTTTTGTTCCTAATTATCGTATATAAAAGCAGTTTTGTATGTTTTCCACCCTGGATTTATAAAATAATAAAACGGTAAAATAGTAAAAGGGGTTAGTGAAACTCACCTCGTACGTTCAGTGTCCAATTCGTTAGCAATTTCAGTTTGGACCTGGGTCTGCTGCTTTCACATGTCCTAAACGCGTAAGGTCAGTTAGTTACCGTTATCGACTCGCAAGTCGGTTTATGCTAGTCGCTTTCACCCAACTAGCTGTTTCGTTTATTATATTTGTGTCGGTTGCTTTCACCAACCGGACGTTTGGTTTATTACATTTGTGTCGGTTGCTTTCACCAACCAGACGTTTCGTTTATCATATTGTGTCGGTTGCTTTCACCAACCAGACGTTTCGTTTATTATATTATGTCGGTTGCTTTCACCAACCGAACGTTTCGTTTGAGGTCTGGATGACCCGTTGGTGATAAGGTTTTGTATTTCTTTTTGAAAGTAAGTATTTATATACTTATATAAATATTAAGAATATAATTCTTCTTGGTGTTGTTTTTATTTAGACATAACTGATTCGTTCAATCGAGTAATAAATATATATTAAAACTATATATTTATTTAAAAGAAATATTTCTTTAAGTTATGGTTAGAAAACATAATATACTTGTACGCTTTCTCATCGACTCTTAACATACTTGTATACAGTGTCGTTCGTATAACTCGTAAAGATGGAAATATTTATGTCTAACATGTATATATTTCTTTGAGATATATATTTATGTAAAAATAACCGGTTTGACACAAAGTGTCGCTATTACAAATAATATTCATTTTTTGTCGTTTTAAAATATAAAACCTAGTTTTATTCAAGAATCATATTTTATATTTTGTAGAAATATATAAATGTATTTTCAATATAATAATTTAGAAAGCTCCGTTTTGTGTATTTAAGATTTATGAAACACCTTTTATAAGGTTTAAAACACGTATATATTTTTATATTAAAACCAAATATTTTCTAACCAAATATTCTCACTTATGAAATCATAGAACTACATTTTTGTACCCGACTTTATATATTTTCTACCAAAACCATTTGATCTTAAAGTTGCCTATTTCACACAATTGTTCAAATAACCACCTTATTAAACCAGTAACGCCCGCTTTAGTCATTTTAAATTTTTACATTCAAATTCTTATACTTTTGTGTTTCATATAAGAACTCCACTTAAATCTAGATAAAATTAGCTTATGGTTTTTATACATTAGTTCATCACATCTACTTTGCTAATATGTTTTCCTTGCTTTTACGCATGTTTAACAACACTAAGCATTTCCTTGTTTATAACACATGTTTGGACATAACTCCAACCCGTCTTTTGTAAGCCTTATTTATTTATTTTACCAAAACATATATTTATTAAGTTAATCTTATGTTTTATCACCACTAACACATTGTGTATTTTGATTGTTGGGTGTTAGAGCTAGCATAAACACACGCTAAACGTAATTATAAAGATAGATTTAAGAGGTTTAGCTCACTTAGTTTTAGGATTAACGTTTAGAGATAGATTAGAGAGTCTTCGGCTTGTGTCTTTACGTGAAGCTCGTTTAATTCCTCGGAAGTGATCTTATACACCATCTTGATTCTTGAAGCATGGAATAATATGGTTAGTAGAATGCTCTTGTGTGTTTAAATATAAAATGGGAGAGAGAGAGATTACGTGAATGTACATGTATACATGGAGAGATTTTTGAGAGAAAGAATGCGATGGCTTATGGCGGTGGTCCCGATGTGGTGGTTTACGGTGGCCGTTGGAGGCTGAGGTGGCCTCGGGTGGTGACTGTTAGTGGCGATGGGTTGGTGATGGTGTTGCGGTGACGTCGCGGTGGCGTTACGAGATGGAGATGGAGCGAGAGAGTGTTTAGTGGTTGGTGGTGGTGCGCTGGGTTCGTGTTATGGTGACATTACGGTTGCGTTACGGTGGACGAAAATAAGGTGATCGCTGTTGGTGTTGCTCAGTTGCCGTGAGGAGGAGGGCAGTGGCGGTGATGGTTTTGTGGGTTGTCATGAACACCGGAGATGGTGATGGCAGGTTGGTGTTTGGGTGGTTGTTATGGTGGTACTGATGGTGTTAACACAGAGAGGGTGAAAGAGTTTCATGTGATTGGTAATGGTTGTTGTTTGCAACAAGAGTTTGTATTATATGGAATTTGTAATATAATGAATTTAAAATATTTAGATAGATGGAGTGTAATGTTGGTTAATAATCAAAGCAAGGATATGGTGAGTGTGTACTAATGGATCAGCTTTAGATGAAGGAAAAGAGAAGACAGGGGGTAGGTTGGGTTGGTAAAGAATTTGATATATGAGATGTGAATTATCTTTGACCAATAGCTTGTACCAAATTTTATATAAAAGAATGATGATGGAAGGGGTAAGAATGATTTTGTGTATGGTAATTATAAGAGTTTGGTTTCTTGTTTTACCTTGCAAGATCAAGCATAGCATTTGTTCATTTGTTCTTATTATTATACTTTTATTTATCATTTAAATTCACTACCCACATTAGGCTAATTAAAATGTAATAGAGATAGATTAGTTAACTTGATGATAATCTATAATGCTTAGATATTAAACGTATGATAGATAACTCTATACATATATGTATTTTTACCAATATATGAGTTTACAAGCCCATGCGCCAATCTATAATAATTCGAAAAGCTAATATAATAAACACTCAAAGAATTGTTTCGTATTCGTCGTCCATATTTAATAAAAATATTTATAAAATAAAATTGTATGAGACTGAACCTCCTGGCTCGCTTAATTATACTTTCAAGTCGTTAAAAACAAAATATCACCAGCGTCCATCCATCGGATAAGTTTCGTAAGTTCAAGTAATTAAAAAAATAAATTACTTATATGCAATGTATAGCGCATATGTGGGCTTATACTAGACTCATTGTGATTAAACTTGAAAAGTTTTAATCTAGAGGGAATTAACGTAAAAAATCATGTTTAGTGATTCTACGGGAAATGACTCAATTTACGGGGTTTCACATAGTGTTTATCAACAAATCACTAAACTTTGTTTAAAATTCAAAAATAAACAAGATAAACACTCAAAGTTGATAATTATCTTAGATTAGTTGATAAAATTCGTAGATTGATGATAGAATATGCTTAGAAATATTCTAGAACCAAATACTTGAACATTAGATGAAATTAGGTTGAAAATTAGGAGATAAACGAATAAAAAACGAGCTGAAACACGAGCTAAACACAAAGCTGCAGCTGCACAAGTTCTTGGGCGCATCGCGTAAACAAATAACCAAAATTGACGGAAGTCACTCATATGTATTTATCAAAATAAAACTCTTAACGGTTCGCTATAATCTTAATTTACAATGATGATGTTTTTCGTCATCGAGAGACTCTATCAACCCACTTAAGAGAAAACTATGTAATAAAAGAACTTGATACGAATAAATTACCTCAACTTGCAGTTTGAGAATATATGCAACTGTATATATGTCATCAATCAAGTTACATCTTAAAAGATGTTAACATATTTTAATATGAACAAAGTAGATTCACGGACACTCATAATTGATTGATCGCTAGACCTACATATGGATCCTTACCGCCCCCAAGAAGAGGGGAATATGTACCTGGTCAAGAAATACCATGGTTAAATGCGATTGACGCCCTAATATGTCTTGTAAATATCACGTGACTGAATATTGCATTATTAATATATGTGCTAGTGAAATTTTGGTGTTTATTCCAACACGTTGCACTATATTTCCCTTCGCTAAGTTTTTCCTATTAGGTTTTCTTAGTAAGGTTTTTAATAAGACAACATAACTAATCCAGTAGCATTAATTCATCATATAGGACCTGAAGTACCGGTTCAATATCTTCCTGAATCATGTTGTTTATTATGTAAATTACATGATGTAATTTTTTTTTTCTTAGCTACGGTTTTGTCCAACTAGGTTTTCCTAGCAAGGTTTTTAATAAAAGTACTAAATGATAAGTTGATCTCTTTAAGAGAGTCATGACATGTTCTTTTTGTCTAGTAACAAAATGCATAGTCCAATGTTATAATTATATATGCAGTAAATCTATTGAACTCGCACAAAGCTTGAGCACAATTTAGAGTCGATTTAGCTTTCGGAGGTCAATGTCCCTACACACACAAGAGGCATGCAGCTTAGACCAAATCAAGGACTCGAAGACCATATATGAAGACAATACATCTTGTAGAGTTCTGGTTACACAACTATATCATAAATCAAGTCAAGCAACAAGCCTAGAAGATTGGCTTCTAAAGGCTGAGAGATTATATAAATTTGAGGGGAAGAAATATATATGTTATACTCTTTTTTCTTAACCAAATTTTATCTCACTAGGTTTTCTTAACATGGTTTTAATAAGGCAGCATAACTGATCATGTAGTATCAGTTAATATCGGTCCTGAAGAACCGAGTAAAAGTTATAATTTAAAATGTCAAATGGAGAGTGTTATGAATCCAGACATTTAGGCCCATAGGTTGAGCCCATTGTTAATGGGCTTTTAGGTTGAGCTATATCCATGTAATATATATATATTTATATATATGATGTATGGATCGTCATTGTTAGATGAATGTACGGAATCCCTCAATTTCTTTTCACTAATAATAATTATAAACATATTATAAATAAAAAAATATCAAAGAAAATAAATAGAAATTGTATACTGCAAAATATGCAGGACTAGAAGCATTAGGATTTGAGATGTCCACCATTGTTTTACTAACACTATTTTAACTTCTAAGTTTGGCAAAATAAACAAAGATTTTATACCATAAGCCACATATATCTGTAAATCAATGAAACCAAACTGGGTAGGCAATACTAAAACCGGGTAAATAACCGGGCATGGATGATCATAAAACTGCATTAGTTTCAATAACTGTTTAGAAAATGTTCAACTTGAAAGAGGTCAACTGGACATGACTGATGATAAACATCAGGCTTGAAGCATTACACGTCGTTGTTGCAGTTTACAATAAATTAGAATGTACACAGTATCTGCATTGGCATTTCTTCCAAAATACTTCTTAGAATGTTTTTCACTTGTTGAATGGGTTCATAACCGTCTTGTGGACCGGGGATCAGATCTGGTCCTGGTTTCTGGAAGTTATTGGTCTCAAATGTTCTGGAAAATAGGCGGTCTGTCGATGCACTAGATCTTGATCAAGAGAAGGATTGGCTGGCATGATAAAACATCCAACATGGGACTACCAAGAACAAAAATGGGCATTGTTTTATCTCAAACGGGTCAAACAGGTCAAACATATAAAAAGGAAACGGGTCAAATGAAATGAAAGTAGGCTAAAGTTAAGTTTTAGTCCTTACAACCTTTTTTTTGAATGGCAGCCCTTAAAACCTTTTAATCATTCGTATTTAAATATTTAGACTACGAATCTACGATGTAATAATATTGCTTTTGATTAACGCGATAATTAATTATAATTTTAGTAAAGAAATGGACAATATCTGTTCCAACCCAATCTAGGGGTGTTCATCAACTAGAATTCGGGTTATTCGAAATGGGCAAGCTCGATTTTGAAAGTTTTAAAACCGCATTCAAATTCGAATAGAATTCGCAAAAACTGATTCAAATAAGCGTATTTGAATTCGGTTTGAATTTGGTTCTATTAGAATAAACCAAATGAAAAGAAAATAAAAAAAATTTAAAAACTCAAAATTATTAAAAAAAAAAGTCCCTGAACTAATATCTAATTATATATAATATCAAAAAAATTTAGACAGAACCCAAAGGCCCATATATTATATAAAAATTCGGTTCGAATAAGGGTTCAATTCGAATAACCTGAAACTCAAATCCAAATTCACTATGCAAATTCATTTTGGTTTGAATTTCGGGTCATTCAAGCCCAATTCAAATAATGAACGCCCCTAACTCAATAACCCGATTCAGTTTTGACCCGTTAATGTTGATACAAGAACCAGCCATTACCCGTTTAAGGAGACACGTCCTCGTCCTCATCCTCATCCTCGTCTGAAGTTGAATAATCCATCTTCTTGCCTTTCAAACCCGGAAACAATTTATCACGAACGTTAACCCACGTCTGCTGCCGCGTTTCATTCGACAAAGATTCCTTCTTACCAACTGGAGTATCTTTCCTTTTACTATTAATCTCATTAGTTTTCTTAATCTCAACGCACACTTTATCCAACAGTTTCAAAAAATCCCTCACAATAACAAACAACCGAATGCCTTCGTCTTTAGCCGAGTTCCCATGAAAATAATCCCCTGTGCTCTTGACCAGAGCCATGATCCTCTTCTCCTCTTCAAGCATCCACGTGATCTCGGTTTCTGCATGCTCCATAAACCCGTTAAACGCTTCGCAAAACTCCATTGCTTCTTCATATGTATTCAACTCATTGGTTACCAAATCCTTTGTTTTACCCAACATGTTTCCTAGTTTCAAAACCGTTGATGTGACATAATCACCATCAATCATTGCAGCCTTTTTAATGTCCTGCAGCTCATTGCTTAGCTGGGCAACGACATCAAGCCCGAGTTTGCAGTAATATTCAGGCGGCTGTTCGGTTGTTGTTTGCTGCTTTCGGGCCGCTTTTATTCCTTCTGACCGGATGATTTCTTGTCCTACAAATGTTAAGAGCGTGGTTTTGCCGTCTGTGCCTTTAACGTCTGAGAGTTTTAGGAGGGTGTCGAGCTTAATCGCCTGGGCACCGCCTCGGTATGTGCCAACGTTCATACGGTTGCCTGTTTTCAAAACGGCTTCTAGGAGTTTAAGGAACAGTCTGCTGTTTTTAAGCTTTGTGCAAGCTACCTGCCAAAGGTGGTTTAAAGATTGTGATGTAAGGTTAAAATAGCCATTTGTGAAAAGGATAGCATTGCAACCAGTGGGATATTGGATTAGTGCTGTAAACGAGAAACGAGCCGTTTACAGCGCTCGAGTTAGACTCGTTACAAAACAAGCCAAGCTGGCTCGGCTCATTTATCTTAACGAGCTGAAATGTTGAGCTCGAGCCAGCTCGTATCTTGTCAAGCCGACTTGTTTATTTTTCAAGTTTTTTTTAATTTTGTTAAGTGTTTTAAATTTTACACATATTAATATATATATAAATATTAAGTAATATATGTAACATATAAATGGAATATTTATAAACTACATAATTCATAATATGTATATGTATATATGTGGTGTGTGTATATGTATGTATGTATGCATGCATGCATATGTGTGTGTAAGAGTGAGTGTGTGTGTGTGAGTGTGTGCGCGCGTGCGTGTGTGTAAATATAAAAATTTGGGCTTTAATTTAAAGAGCCAACAAGCCAACTAAGAAGTGAGCCACGAGCCGACCTGACCTTGGCTCAGGCTCAGCTTGTTTACATACCAAGCCGGCTTGGGACGACTTATTCACAAACAGGCCGATTTCGAGCACGCTTTTTTCAAGCGAGCCATGGCCTTTTGAACAGCCCTAGATGGGATGCGTGCTTAAAATAAATAATTAGGATCAGATAATTGTAACAAAATGTGGTTTCAAAGATGATGTTTGAATGCGTGTCAATGCGCGTGTCCAAGCACCCCCTTTACATAAAGATCGTACTGCACCTCTAAAGTCTCAAAGGCGTTTTTAAGCGGAGAAGATTCCTCGTTAAGAGAGCTCATGAACAACAAAGCTTCAAGACGTTTATACACAAACGGGAGTTCAATCATGAGTTTAAGTAAATGATCAGCTGGCCCAAGAAGCCCAAGGTCCCCGCCATATAACCGCAATTTTACTTCTTCTTCTTGGGTTGGTGGCATTTTAATTAAAGTTGTAATGAGCTGTACAGGAAGATCAGTACCTGAAAGTGTATTCATATCAGCAAAAAAATAAGCAGTTGATCATGACAAAGTAAACCCTTAATGAACTAGAACTGAGTCAATTCAGTCAAAGTGCACTGCTACTTGTTGACAAAATAGAGGTGGTCAAACGGGCCGAAACAGGTAATTTTTTACGTGGGTCAAATCTGGTCAGGTTGGTTTGACCCGCAACAACTTTTTTATCCACAGTTTTAGATAATTTTTATAAATAATTAATAACTTATATATGTTTAAAAAAAGTTTATTACACCAATGGTAGTATGCATTAACAATGCACTTTGTTAAGAAAACGGGTGGTCGAAATTGCCACCTCCGCTAAAGTAACTACAGTCTGCACGAACAAGTGATATTGAACGAACTGCATAAAACTATAAATTTGAATTAAGCTAGTTCAAGGGTTACCTTCCTTGAGGGCACTACAGACTTTTTCTGTTGTGACGCTTAACGCTTTTAGAGTAATGGCCAAATTCTGTGCTTTTCTGGGATCAATAATCTGAATAAACTTTGGTTGAGAATTCAAGTTTGATTTGGCTTTCCCATTATTGCCCTTGCCATGAGTAACACCAAAACCAAATAGACTTTCCATCATCTCTTCATCTAATCTGTTTATTATAACAGACTTCTTTAGTTTTGTCTAACTGGAGGGTGGGTTGAGTAGCGGGTCAAGACGGGCAATCGTTTTAGTATGAGTTACTAAAAACTGGTGATGTGCTAACACACATTATCTGATTTTTCAACTTTTTTGAAACTACTAATGTGTTTATTTATGATTCAGAAATAGAAATATTACAACAATATCTAAATATTTAAATAAATGATTTAGGAGGTTGTATGCATTACACACCTGTTGGCTTGTAAACAAACTGAACGAACACGAACGGGGCATGTTCGTGTAATTTTAATCAAACAAACGATTATATACGAACAAGGTTTTCTTGTCCGCGTGCGTTTGTTGAGAAATTGAAAGCGTTTGTGTTTGTTTTGTTTATGTTTGTTCGTTAAGAGTATAATCGAACGGTTCACGAATGTACATAACAGAACATAACTGAGTTATAACCAGTTAAAAGTAAATGTGAACAAAAATGCGTTGGGCCGAAAAAGTTATTAAAACTTTTTATGTTCGTTTACAAACCTAGACAGCCGTTCCATTTTTAGCTATTTTTTTCACCCGTTTAAAATTCAAACAATCCAGATCAACCCAATCGTAAATAAATGAGTAATATGAGTGTAGAGCCTCACTGAAACGATCCTGCCTTAACTTCATTCCAAACCATGGATTGATTAGGACTCATGTTCATCTTGTCCCAAAAGAGCGGTTTTAACTTGGTTTTTGAACTATTAGAGCTTCCAGATAGATCGTTTTCATTTCCAGAAGCACGTGGCGGGCCAGGTGGTCGTTTCATATTACCTGGTCTTGGTGGACCAGGCGGGCGAGCACCACCTGGTGGCGGTGGTGGTGGTGCTTTTGGGGCAGGAGGTTTAGGTGGCGCAGCAGGCGGTGGCGGTGGTTGTGAAGATGGCGATGGCGGAGGAGGTCTTCTTCCTGGTGGAAGTGGCAGTTTTCCAGCTTCTGGTGTTTGAGAAGCTGCATTGCCCGAAAAATTGTTTGCGCTCGGTGAATTATTCGAATTTTTATTGCTTTCAACCGCATTGGATGTTTGAGAAGTACCTGAAATGATAACTTTTATATAAGGTTTTATACGAGCTGTTATATGAATCGTTTAAGATGGTTTGAGAAATTTATACAGTCTGTGTACTTTACTGAAACTGAGTGGTGTATTGCGTTAGAACTTATGCAGACCACATAACAGGTGGGATGGCATATCTATAGCAGCATCCATAAAATTCGGTTTGGTTTTTGTTACATGTAAAACCGAAACCAAACAGAAAGTTCAGTTTTTACGAAAACATAAAACCTAGTCGGCAGTTTCTGTTTGGATTCGGTTATTTCGGTTCAGTCTTTTAGTGAAGGATCGGTGTTTTCAGTCATATTAAAAAGATAGATTAACAGAAAACGGGTTAAATAGAATAACAAAATGAATAGTCACCCGATGTGTGTTTTTAATGCATAAAACCTACAAAATAACCATACTCAGATGATAATATTATTATTTAAATAATACAAATTATGCAATCATACTTGACACCCTAGTTATTAAGCAAAAAGCTTTAAAATGTCAAGCCTCAACCTGTTTAGACATGAACCTATTTTGACCCACTATCCAACCCACCCGTTTTGCCACATCTAGTCATAAGTTATGCAATGATTTCTCGGTCATAACAAAATAAATTACCAGAAATGCCTATGTCAACAACAGGGTTCTCGTCCTTTTCTTCAAAATTGGATTCCGGTTTCTGCTCTTTGGCTCCAAGACAGCAAAATAAAAACAGAACAAAAAGGGCAAGTGATGCCACAGCAGTTGAAACAGCAATCCCGATCAGTATCACATGATCAGGGGGCTTGTTTTGGGATTCCAGTCGTATATAACCTTTCCGGGCAGGGGATGCCTCTTTTCGGGCAGAGCCCAATGGGCCGTTTGGGCGCCTTTGAGGGTGATGAGAGTGTCTTGATTGGATACTATGATCATAGAGTTTAGATACGCATTCTTCACATTCATCTCTGCTAGAAGCACTAGATGAAGAGGATCTTTTAGAATTTAAATACAACAAAAGAGACCGTTTTAGGATCTTTCTTGATGGTTTTGGGCTATGCTTAAAATCTTGAATAGTTTCGGCCATTTGTTGAAGCTCTTTCCTACAGCATATCCATACTTTCTCTGCCTGGACAAAAAACATCCCATTAGATAAAGCAATGATATCTTAGACATTTTGAAGGGCTTGATCCAATGTGCTTGAAAACAAATCTTGTTTTCTAATATGTATAATATTCCGGTTGTTGAAACGATTAACGTGTTATTATCCATCATAACAACGAGTTTGATAATGAGTGTGCATGGGACCCACAGAAAGCTCTATATAAAACTAGAAGTCTAACTATAGGGCCATTCTAAATGCTAGAACACAAATGTATGTTGGATATGATCATATGAAGCACAAGTATTGTAATCATATTGAAGATGAAGAAAAGCAGTATATGCAAAACAAGAATTATGAATAAAAGGAAAGGAATGAATCATACGGTATCTTCATCATCTATTTCTCGTTCCTTGACGAATCCTTGAGAAACAGCACCAGCGGTGAGAAACATGCAAAAAACAGCAGCCAGAAATATACCGACCCTTACGATGATCACGCCCATAAGTTTCACGATCCCATTTCATCCAATGTTGTGTGCATGATACAATCACACCAAACCACATAATAATAATTCAAAAAATTTCAGATGAAAAAAAAAAGAAAAAATGAGACAAATAGCCAGCCAATAAGTATTGCAATAATTTGATAGGGCAAAATTGATTGCTTGTGTACCATCTGCTGGTGTGAATAATTGATTATCCGGAAACCCTTGTTTAAAGATAATTATTATGAAATATAATTGTTCTTGGTGGAGACGATGAATCACAGCCACCGATCAAAACCTGAATTTGAATCTTGGTGGGAAATTATTACTTCTCATTAATTAAACATTTCAAATTATAACCAAAAATTATTAGTTAAGTAAAGAAAAAATATAAAAAAATTTTATTAAACTTCGGGGACGTATATTATACATGGTAACTCAGTTAAAGTTTAGAAGTAAAAATGTAAATCGGTTAAAAAGTTAATTGAAAAATGGTCCAGTCGGTTGACCCCGCATGGTGACCAACCAAGGACTATCCTATTCCCGTAGAGTAAAATTCTCAAGTACAAGCCAATGGAATGGCTCTTTGGTCTCTTATATCTGTCACATCCTGACCAAAACAGCGGAACATGCCAAGTTGCGATTATGATTGCCTAATGCACACGACACTATTAATGTGACAATATTAGTTCATTCATTTCATTCAACATCAAACAACAAAAAACTTGTTCATACAAATAAAACAAAGTATAAAGAAAATAAATAGTTCTTTAAACTAATAACCTAAACGGTCCAAAATAAGATAACATCTTCAAATCTTCAATAAACCGATTATCAAATTTGTAGCATTGTATAAAATATATTTTGTTAGCGCGTATGTTGGTGAGTAATTCTACTATTATATATAGGGTAAGGATCCTAAGAGAACCATTGGCAAATTGAGAACTTTGAGAATCATTTTGAACCACTAAAAAAACCTCTAAAAAGTATAAAAAAAAATTAAAAAAGTAAAAAAATCAAAATTCTTATATTTCATTCCAGTTTCATTAATTTTTTTTTTCTTTTTAATTCGTATTATGCCTATACACATGTATATTTTCATTTAATATCTAGGCACTTAATGTACACACATGTACATTATCATTTACCTTAAATTATACATATGTGGTTCAAAATGGTTCTCATAATTCTCAATTTCTCAAAAAGTTCTCACATGATTCTGATCCTATATATATATATATATATATATATATATATATATATATATATATAGGGTTAGGTTAAAATAAAAACCCACTTGAGTTGTGAGAACTCTAGAAACTCATTTTTAACCACATGTTTTTAATTAAAGATTAAATCTTGTGGTACATAATTAAAGTTAATAAAAAATGTTAACATAAATATAACTTTTTCTCTCTCCTAAAAACATATAAAAAATTAGTAAAAAAATGTTAAAAAATAACAAAACAAATTTTTTTTAATGTTTCGATGTTTTGTATTAAATGTTACAATATATATTACATGTAACAAAAAAAAAAAACGATGTTACATAGGGTTTTCGCGAGTTTTCACAACTCAAGTGGGTTTTCATTCTATACCTTGCCTATATATATATACTAGATATAATCCGTGTGATACACGAGTGGTTAAAAAGTAAACAAAAAAATTAAATTTAATAATATACATATTAACATACCTTATGAATTTATAAGATACTAGTTTATATACCCGTGTGACACACGGATTAAAAAGTTTATTTTTAAAATATATTAATGAATATTAAATTAATATTTAACCAAGTTAAATTTGATAAATATAACTTTATCAAATTTTAAAAATCAAATAAATATTTAACTAAGTTAAAAACCAATTATATGGACTAAACAAGTTGTTCAAACCATCAATTTTTAACACGTAATAAATTTCATAAATCAACCATGCAAATTTAATCAAGTTCCACTTTAACCAAATTGTACACCAATAACCCACAACTAATTCTAACT
Organism: Bidens hawaiensis; assembly: GCF_021521415.1. Classification (NCBI taxonomy): domain Eukaryota; kingdom Viridiplantae; phylum Streptophyta; class Magnoliopsida; order Asterales; family Asteraceae; genus Bidens; species Bidens hawaiensis. The sequence goes on along the minus strand of NW_027496878.1, from coordinate 58,076 downwards.
CTAATTCTAGTTCTTCATAGTTAAATCAAACAACTTGCATTCAGAGAATTCTACAAAAAAAAAAAAAAAAAAGGAGTAAACGTGTTAATTAGTTACATAAATCAGATTTCATTCATATAGTTTTCTGAATATACAACATCCCATATTCTTCTGGCTGATAGCCTTCTTCAACCTCAATATACAACATCTAATTTTGAACAAAATTAACCTACACATTAACATTAAAAAAAAATCATTATTATTTAAGAGTTTTCAACAACAACAAAGTTAAATATTCCATAAATCGGTTTACAGTTTGAAGACTGAAGACTTTTGCTCGCTGGAACATGCGATTTAGAGACACTCACTACTATAACTTAGGATGTTCCTAGCTGCTTGCCCCCTTACTCTACATTAAAACCAACCGTAGCTACAAATCAGACACATAATACTGAAGATTTTTGGATTTAAAGCCAACCTACAACACATTAACTTGAATGGCAAACATAACTACAGTTCTCAATTAAAACTAATTTAAATTAACAATCAAATTCAAACTAAAAAATAAATAAATAAAAGTTTAACATAATGGAAAAATCGGATTAAAAACCCTCATACAAACCATAAAAATGATGTCCCTAAACAAACGAAAAGGAGAGCCAAAAATAAAAACTAAAATAAGTAGCATTCAGCTAAGTTTTTGGTTATTAGGTGTAGTGGTTGGTTTATTGCTGAACGTAACCCATTACCTAAATAGCTCGACCAGAACTTAATTACCTAACCAGACCCAAATCACCAGAAACCCAATCAAACAGCACCCAACTTACCAGAACCCGATTAAACATTATAAAAGTCGTAGAAATCCAATCCGAAACAAACACGATACCCAGTTAAACAACACCCAAACAACGGGACCGAAAAAACTGAAACCCAAGAACAAAAGTGAGTTTCCTTTTTGGTTTTTATTATTTTAGCTCGGTGTCGTTTTTAATCCTAAGTGGCTACCAAAACCACCCGACCCGAACTCGATTCTGTACATGACTAAAATGAAGTTTAGTAAACAACCAAAACATTGAAATAACTAAAAATTGTATTAACTTTGAGTTCAACCGATGGTTTCGATAGGTTCCAAACTGGTCGGGTCGGTTAGCCGTGCCTGTGTGTACCCCTAATTAGATCGAAGATGCAAATGAAAATTTACATAAAAGACTTAAGTGTACCTGAATCTGATGTGAAGTTTCTATTTAACAAAGCTTATATGAGCACTCTGTCATCAAAAGGTCAAAATCATATAAATATAGATAAAAATTTTGCCATAAAATCAATACTATGAACTAATTTCTTTTAGGAATTATATTACTGGTAGTCAAACAACAATACGGAACCTTAAGATCAGACCGAACACTTGTAAAAGAAACAGGTCTAACATATAGAATACACAAAAGTCAATAAATATAACAAAATGATTGGAACATGTAAAACAAATAAAAGAGATAAATTTTCTTAAAGGGAAACGGGTAAGGACACATCTATCACAACATGAAAATAAGTATGTTTCGGGTTGGGACATCTAACTCATATTAAAAACAGTCATATTATGCTTCACATGTTAGATAAATGAGTTTAACGGTTCGTTTTTGGGTTACACATTTTAAATTTAAAAGATATTACCTCTAATCAAGGGGTTCTTTATAGCATTGAAAGCAAACTGAGAGCCGCTCGAAGCTGTGAAAAAACACAAACTTATAATATTAAATGAGTATAGACCTAGCAATGGTTAAAACATATTGAGAAATGCATTACAGTAATAAAAAAACATACTATTAGATATATATCATAATATTATTAACTATTAAACAAATATACAATGAAGCTTAAATAAGTAAGTTAAAAAAAAAAACCTAAATAGAGAACAACATGCTTAGATATGGAAGTTAGACAAATTGATCATACCTGCTAAAGAAAAAAACGAACACAGACATACCCATTTTCTTAAATGTGAGCAAAAGCTTGTGTTTGATTATACGTTTGTGTTTAGACAAATTTAAAAAATACAAACACACAAGAAGATGCCCGTTTTCATGTTCGTTCGGTTCAGTTTATAGGCCAAGATGATCAGGTTTAAATAGGTAAGTTAAATAAATTCAAATAAGCAAATGGCAAGTGGTGTGATGATTAAATGGTTTGGTTGTCCAAAATAAACATGATTCAGCTTGTGCAAACGGTACATGTTATTGGAAGTTTAAAGTCATTCACTGTAATAATATTTAATGCATAACATATTTTGTTACCTGCAAGTTGCAAGTAGTGCGTCTCTGTACCACACAGTTCCTACAATCCATTGAGTATCCACATTTTCTCCAACATTCTTTTATAAACTTTCTGACAGGCAATCTTTGCCCGATTCAGGATTCTGCACATTTTTGGCTTTCTCCGAAGGGCAATCTTATCTACATATAAGTAAGATGGGCAAATTATAAAAACTGAAAGCTTACTTAATCCAATCATATGTGTACTAAAAATAACCAACAAAACTTCTCAATTTCAAATATGCTGGTAAACACACTATTTAACGGTTAACTACCAAAAACAAAAGTAAAAGACAATTGTAAACCCAAACTTATATTTGTAGCTCTACAACAATGAACTGAAGGCAGCAAGAGGTAGATGAAAGCAGCCATTCACAGGCGACGGTGGTGGTTTTAGAATGAATGTTAATAGAAAGAAGTAATGTCAAATTTAAAAAGGTGTGAAGAGGAAACTTTCTAAATGTAAACTTTCAAATGAAGAAGAAGATAAGGCCAAAGATAATCAGATCCCATGGATGCTAGAGGCGTTTGAATTGTGAACAGGATCAAGTCTTGGATATCGTGTGACTTCCATGAGAAAAGAGAAATGAAACACTCTTTGATTGCCAACTCAGCAGGTAGTCTCTTAGCTTACATGTGTACACAGTTGGTGTCCAAAGCCTTCATCATTTATTATATAGGGGATAAATAATTTTTTTTTAAAATATATAGATTAGTAAAAATAATTTGTATTTGTATTTTAAAAAAAATAAAAATGGAAGGTTGTTAATCTATAACAATTAAGAAAAAAAGAAGGTTAACATCAATTCATCCTAGTTGAGTTGGTAAACCACAAACATTTTAAAATTAAGGTAATGAATACACTTGGCATCTATGTGGAGGGTCTAGTTGAATGACATATGAAAAGAATGTGTTACTTTAATAATATAGTTAGATATATATATATATATATATACTATACGGGTGCCCGCGCGATGCAGCGGGAAACACATACCTTAGTAATTACGTAACAAATTTATGGGTGTTCATTGTTTCACTTGAAACTGTGAAACCGTTCGCTGGTTCGGTTTCACGGTTGATTTGAAGCTAACCGTAAATATTGAAGGCATTTTGAACTTTTAGTTATTTACTTATGTGGTATTAGATATGTTCTATTATATATTTATATAGTTAAAATACAACTAAGCAAATTTTAATTAATACGAGCAAGCCTGTTCATTATAACTTTAGTTTAGCCTAAATTCTGGTATGATTTTTTGTCGGTTTTGTTCTTGTTATGATTTTGTCTTCTATTTATTCCAATGAGGTTTATAATTTACGTGACTAAAATTATCTTTATTTATATTATGATTCTCTTAAATAGCGTATCAGTTGGTGCTTAATTTGAAATGAATGTATAGATAGATTAATAATTCTTATTTTAAACTCAATTTATTATCGAAGCTACAAACCAAATCAGAACCTAACCATAGGTAATGGTTTGCCTTGGTCGGGTTTCAATTTTCAACGGTTCAATTTTGATTTTTGATGAGAAAAAATGTTACTAACGATTTGGCTCATGGTTTAATTTAAAACCATCAAAACCGGACCGCAACACACTCCAATGCAATTTTTGTTAACTTCGAAAACTATAACAATATGGTAATCAAATTAAAGAGAATAAAATGCTTGTTTTTATGGTGTAAATTTTTTAAAAAATATTGACGTTTGAAAAAGTTATGACCGTTTAATAATCGTGGGGTAAGTTGGGTTAAAAATGAAATTATAAAAATATATAGGTAAAAGATAAAGTAACAATGTTGTAACTATTATTTAAATTTACAAAGTTTGAGGGATTAAAATTGTAACTATGAGATTAAAGGTAAAAATTACCCTTATACCCTTAATAAAGATAGTACTATATGTTTTAATGGTTGTAAAATACTTAAAATGGGTGTCTTAATTTACCCTTTAGTTATATATATATATATATATATATATATATATATATATATGGGGACAGGATCAAGAGAAAATTTAAAAACTTATAAATAATTATTTTTAATTAAAAATAAAAAAAATATTTTCAAAATTCTGTTTTTGCCATTATTCTTATATTTTCTTATCCTTCACTCGAAAAAAATAAAAAAAAGTAAAAAAATAAAAAAAACCGTTGTAGTGCACATACATATTACTGTGCGACACCGTTGTATTACACATATGTATTACTATGTATTTTTAAGTTCACTAGTGTTTAATTGCATATATTCAATATTTGTGTATTGTATATGCGTAGTAGGGTTGTATTATATGGAAAAAAATAATAATAAAATAAAAGTCGATGTAGTACATATGTGCGTTAATGTTGTATTACACACACGTACTAATATGTATTCGATGTGCGTATTAGTCTTATATTGCATATAAACAATAGTGTTGTATTCTATGCAATACAACACTTTTACATATATGCAATGCACACTATTACACTTGTGCACTATACCGAAGAGGTTACCGACAAGGTTTTTTTGTTTTTTTTTGAACCAATAACAACATATAAGAATAATAGAAAAAAAAAAAGAAACTTCCAAAAAATTTTAAAAAATTTAAAAATATTATTTTAGGAGTTTTTAAGTTTTCTCTTTAAGAGGAGTTTTCACTTGATTTCACCGCCATATATATAGGATCATGTGAGAACTTTTTAAGAATTAAGAACTATGAAAACCATTTTGGACTACAAAAAACACAAAAATAAAAAAATCATAAAAAAAACACAAAAATAAAAAAAAGTAAAAAAACCAAAATTCTTATTTATCCCGGTTTAAAAAAAACCAAAAATAAAAAAATTTCTCGGTTTAGCTACATTATACATATATGTATAATATGTACATATATATATACACATGTTTTTTATACACATATGCATAATTTAAGGTAAATGATAATGTACATATTTGTACATTAGGTAACTCGAGATTAAATGAAATTATACATATGTGTATATGTATAATACGAATTAATTTTTTTTTTTTGGTTTTTTATGAAACCGGAATGAAATGTAAGAATTTTGGTTTTTTTACTATTTAAAATTTTTGTTTTATAATTTTTAAAAAAAAATTTTTAGGTTCTTTTTAGTGGTTCAAAATGGTTTTTTTTGCCACATATTTTTTTACCCAATATATATATATATATATATACTATGAGGCAAAAATCCACAACTCATGTATGAAACCGTAAATAAAAGCGACAACTAAGGTATATAAATCATAAGTAAATGAGGCCCTTTTCTAATAGGTAAAACTAGAGGTGCACAAACCGGTTTAAAACTCAAAACCGGTTTAGGTTAAAAACGGTTTGGTTTGGTCAACAAAAGTCAAAACCGGTTTATGATCGGTTTCGGTTAGGGTTAAAACCGGTTTCTTACAATGTTACGATCGGTTTCGGTTCGGGTTTTGATCGGTTTCGATTCGGGTTTTGACCGGTTTTTGCCCGGTTTTGGCCAGTTTCAGTTCGGTTAACCGGTTTGGAGTCGGTTTTGGTGGAGAAAATTACAAACCGGTTCCGAACCTACGGTTTCAATCGATTCTAAACCGGTTTCTACATAATTGGTTTCAAACCGAATCGGTTTCGGTTCAGTTGCCGGGTCGGTTCGGTTAACCGGATTATTTGCCCACCTCTAGGTAAAACTACCAAATTACGATGAGAAGCATATAATCATATTTATTGAGGATGAGGATGAGGATGAGGATGAGGATGAGGATGAGGTTAACCAACAAAAGCAAAAAACATTTAACAATTAATCATATGAGCCATATAACACACAATCGGGCAATTATTTTAAGTAGCACATAATATAGAGTTTGTAATTTGAGGATCTAAGTATTAAATCGTTTTTGTTTGAGTAAGTATGCAAGCTACCTCCAAAGTATAGAAGAGAAAACGGTGATGAAATTACTCACTTGGAAAATGTGACTTTGATGAAGAAAAACTTCGAATAAATCTCATGTAAGGAGCTCGACGGTTCGGTTTAACGTGTGTGTCCTAGATTGAAAGATCATGAGCTAATATTGAGTCTTTGAGGATGGAATATAAATAGTATAATAATGCATAAAAACAAGGTGTTTTCTAGATTTTAAGTTATATTTTACAACATGTGGTTAAATAAAGTAAGGATGAAATGAAATGAGATTTACATTAAACTTGGTCTTTGATGTTTAATTTTACTCAACCTCTGTTAAGTTTTACATAGGGGAGTTGGTTTAGTGCAAGTGTACACGATCATACTAATGTAAGCATTAAGATCCGACTTTTAATGGTTTGTTTGGTTTAGTCGGTTCAGGACTTGATAAAGTACCAAATCCAAATACAACTTACCATATTATTAAAATATTTAAATTACTTCAATAAAATCAGTAACTTAAACAAGTTTGAGAATTTTTATCAGTTAAAGTCTCATACTCGGGTTTAAGCGAGTGTTTAGTGTAAATCGGCCTGATCTTGGTATAAGACCAAGTTTGATGTGACATTCGTCGATTTTTGGTTTGTATTTATATTTGTATTTGAATTCGTACCCCGACCCGTTGGGTCATTTTGATGTATTATTATTTATTAATTATCATTAATAAAGTATTTCCGGCATTTGAAGTTCACTGCTCGTTCGTTTATTTTTACTTTCAATCAATTATTAAAACTCCAGATTTAACTTTTAACCAAATCGCAATCTAATCGAGTATAAATCGAAAACTAGCCAAGTTATTAATTTATTTCATTTATAAAACCATTTCAAAGTCCAAGGATCAAAGTTTATATTTAAATTTTGATTTAAAAGAAGTATGAAATTAGAAGGGTTGAAAATGAAAATATCAATTTAAACCAACCCCTGGTCCCCCCCCCCTCTTCGGTTTTCCGGCAACCAGGCCGCCGGCAACGCCGGATTTCCGGCAAGCCTAAAATCAGCCCCGCAATCCTCGTCCTTGACCCCTATGTTTAGCATAACAAGTTTAGACGATCATAACAATCGTTAATTAATATATTAATAGTGTTTTAACGCCTTAATCGTCATAACATCCCGTAATAACAGTCGGAAACCACCGGAAAATCGGCAATCATATTAACAACGATTTAATGAGCCTACGCTCCTATAACCAGTATAAATATAATCCTAATCTCGAACTAAACTCGTTCACAAACTCAATTATCACTAAAATACACTAAACAATCTGTATTTAATCTTCAAAGATAATTTTCCGGCGAGGTCTTGTTCTTCATTAAAGCAACACCATATCAGGTAATCATTATATGTTTTACATTAGTTTTTGGCCGGCAATGAAAACCCCTAACTTAAATCGATCAAACAAGGGACGAATTATGATTATTGAATCTAGGGTTTTCATGGGGAGGTGATGAACTTGTTGTTAATATTTATATATTTTCTTTTCTGGTCTTTAAACCAACATAACCATTCTGGTCTGATGGTTAGTGTTGGTGGCTAATGAACCACAGACCTGGGTTTGAACCCGGGTCAAAGCATTTTTTTTTCTTTTTATTTCTTTTAAAACATTTAAAATCCAATTTATTATTTAAAAATCATAATAAATCATTTTAAAATAATTTTTAAACCAAATAAAATTTTATAAAACAAATATAAATTATATTTCACCATTTCCCACATCAAACCAACTTTCAAACTCATTAACCTGCTATTTTTTAATTTATTCGTTAATACAGATTCGTTAACTTTAACTATTAACTTTACTATGTTAAACCACTAAAATTAGTTTTAACTCGTGAACATCAACCCGTGCTGCGTAATATCATATTTTTTTTCTTCACATTTATGCTAAGGTTATTAATCGAATAATATTAAAATAATAATAGCCGTTAAAATTCCGTAAGCTTAAAAAATAATAACATTATTAAATTAGCCCATGCCTAAAAAATAATAAAATAATATATATTCCCAATAAAATTAGATATAAATAACTTTAATAATCCCGTTAGATTAGTCGTTAAATTTCGCATTTATTTTTATTGATAGTTCGCTTCGGTTCCTTTGACGCTTTTGGTTTACCTTTACCTTTTCGCTTCAATTTCTAAGGTGAGTTTCTCACAACCCCTTTTTAATACTTTTACATTTTCGGGGGTAGCATGTATCGTATTCAAATGCTTATTTATTTATTTATTTATTTATTTATTTATTTATTCATTACAAAACTATAATTCGCGTTATGGACTTGTGTGTTTATTTGCTTATGTGAGTTGTGCTATTATCCGAGTACGTTGATTATTATTAACTGGAAAGGACCTTGCGCGCGTTATGCTATTATCCGATACGTTGGTTGTCCCCAACTGGAAAGGACCTTGCGTGCGTTGTGTGATTTCTCGAGTATGTTGGTTGTTACCAACTCGAAAGGACCTTACTTGCGTTGTTACACATGTTCATAGAATTGTATGGTTTTTACGTATTATATAAAATTGTGTGATTCTCACCAACTACTTGTAGTTGACCATTTTATTTTTATACATGCTACAGGTGCTGTGATTAGAGGATGATGCTAAATGAAGACGCTAGTTCTAAGTTATTTACGAAATAAGGAAATTGTTATAATTGTTTACCTTGTTTTGGACGTATTTGTTTATCTTGAAAACTTTTGTACTTGTGCTTTAAATGAATTAATGATATTACGGTCACTTAATAGTGTCACGTGTGTTTGAACAATCTGTACGTCACACTCGGGCGTTTCTGCTTAAGTTGGGGGTGTTACATTTGGTTCCAACACACTATAATCATAAGAAATATAAATAATACAAAATGAAACATAAGCTAAGAAGTTAGGATGATTTTTGGTGGTTTGTGTTATCGGTAAAAACCTAAGAATCCTGACAGGCAGAATCATCATAATAATCCTCAAAATATCAGGATCTTGGCCAGAAGACGGTATCCTCCATAAGTAACATTATTTATGGGCATAATCATTTCACCTTTGACTTGGTCTTACAGGCAACGGTCATTAATTAATTATTAGCTGAAGACTCGGTCAAGCATTTAATATATGGACGTTGCAGCTGTTATAGTAACCGGTTAATGGTGAAGATATGCAAAAATGTAACTGCTCTAGGATCCTCGTTAGGGCATTTAATGCTTATTATTACTTGTTTTACTATAAATAAAAGTAGTTTGATCATATAAGACACAACTACACACACCGTGAACTAGTTCTTGTAACTATAGAAATGATCATAGCACTTCCAATCTTGTAATCACCGATTTTTACTTAATAAATTTGAGGTAGTGGGATAGTTTTCCCCTCCCAAGGTTTTTTACCCGGGATCCTTTAATGATCAATGGTTTTCCCTCATTACATCGCTTTGTCACTTGCATTATTGTCTTATTATTTAATTTATACACTCAAGCATCATGCCTCATAATCAAAGTTTTGTTACTTGTTATTTGTTATCCTTATGTAATTTTTGACCAAAACACTTTGGCTCCCACCATGGGGCAAGTGCTACTTTACACATTTAATCCTATGTTTTGTGATCAATCACTATCTTCTAACCATTACCAATGGCATCTCAATCAAAGCAATCACCACCTCAAAATAAATCAGCTTGCTCATCAACTCAGTCTTCAAGCTCGAGCTTGATCCTTTCCCTTCCATTGATGCCACCAACCCAAGAAGGGCGGATAACTCTGTAAAGAATACATATACTAGCTTGCTTTACCCGACGGTTACTCAAGTTGACGATCCTAACATGATTTCGAACAAGATATCATTTCCTTGTTCACTCAAGTCTGGAAGTAAATTGTCACACCCCTACTAGCAAATGCGGAAGCGTAAAACGGGAACGTAACAGACACCTCTGGTATCAACCACATTTTTTTTAAAGAAACATTACAAACTAATTTACAATATATTAAATTGCTCTATCTTTGTTTACAAACTAGATGATATAACAAAATCAGTTCGTTAAACTGTTCTACTCATTACTAATACCCTTGCGTCTATTCACACAGCATCGCCCACATTTGGTAACAAGTAACACAACATCAAGTATTTTCCAATTTTGGCACACCTGTAAAGCAGGTTAAAACGGGTCAACTACACATAGTTGGTGAGTTTCACGAATTTCAAGAAATCAGGCATGCGTAATCACAAGTCATAGTTTGTATAAACACATGTGAGTATGTATGTAAATATGTGATGTAGTTATTCTAAGCTATAGTGAAGCCTTGATTGTTCGTTCATGTTGCGTGCCTCCATTTCCCACGCGCAATCATCTACTGTGGCCTCCATTCCGCTCACAACACACCCTAAGTAGCCATGCCTAACACTACATAGCTTGTTTGTATAATTATGGTCATGTGCAAATGGGATAGAGTCTCAGCAAAACGTAACAGCACCGTTTGGGTTTGTCAAACCAATAGTACTATTCACAAGCCACAGGCTCGAAGTTAATCACTGTGTTAGTGGGGACTTTCATGTGTTAGCACTTAGATAATTCACATCATCACATATTTTAGGTACGTATATAGATATAAAAAAACATGCTTTTCACCCAAAAGTTTGTAAAACAGTTCAGAAAGAGGGGTCATGAAACTCACTGTTTAGTCGGTATTCAACACGATAGAAGATAGCGGTTCGAATGGCTTGCTAGCACTCAGATACTATAATCAATATTATAATAATATTAATACTTTTAATATTATTATAATCTCATACTAAACTGGACTGTATATCTAGTATGGGTATAGTTGTCACGCCCAGAACATGCCAATAGGCTTAGATTGTGACGTTGTTCAATGTTTTATGTTTAAAACCGAACTTGGCTCAGTTTCACCATTTCACCAGCTGGGCCAAGTTGATTGTTTACGTGTTTAGAAAATAGCTATGGCCACATAAACTCGGGTAAACGTGTTGGTTGATAAAATGATTAAATTATAAAGAAAGATCATAGATTAGATGTCTGGATTCGCTACGGAGCTCATTTCCGTTTATTAGTCTGGTTCGGAGAGAAACGCGCACAATTCAATCTAATTGTCCGGATTTCTCAAAAAAAGTTTAGCTTTACTTAATTAACCAAAAAAATATGATTTTTGATCACTCTTGATGTTCTGATATTCCAAAAGGTTCATTAATCATGAACTCGTCAGCTTTTTATCAGAATTGATTTGTTAACTTTAAATTAGCACAATTAATTATCTGTTTATCATGAAATTATGAAAATATATACAATTACCAAGTAAAATATTTAGAGTTTTATAAAACTATTTTTGGAATTATTTGTAGATTTATTAATTAATAAAAATTCATTTAATATTCTACATTTAACTAGTAGATCACCCGTTTATACCAAATGATTTCTGAGAAGAGATTCAAATAACTTCCCAACCACCTTGTAAAATTTCCAGAACCTAACTGTAACGATTCCGGCAAATTCAGGTATACCCTAGCCGGAATATACTATTTACGTGTTATTTAATATTGATTATATGAGTTATAACACATTGATACGAATATATATGGTTCACAGTATGAATCATACTCAATTATATAGTGAATCGTATTGGGATTACAATTAATCATTGATCGGTTATTGAAACCCGAACGAATCGGGAATTACATTATAGACGATGTATATAATGTTTAGTGATATTTACGAAGTATTAATGCTTCGGGATAGGTGAATTATAGCACAGAAAAAGGATTTCGATTTAACGGTACGTCGGTACGCTAAACGAAACCTTTAACACCAAACCAAGCAAGAGACGATCAATCAAGTCGAAAAAGATGCGTAATTATTAATAATATGATGTTTTAATGTCATGGGTTAAGTTTTTAAAGTTTTAAATCAGTTGTATATAAATTTTATTTTAACCCGAAAAACAACCATTTTAGGCTCGTTTCAAGCCGAATTACGAGTTTAAACGAGAAACGAACTGAACCAGATTATCCACAACATTATCCGGATTGCGTAATCCGAATATGTGGCTTAGAATGGATTTGTGGGGGCCACCCCCATCCACCCTAATAGGACCGATCGGTCCATATTATTATTATTATCATTCCATTTTTTCTTTTTCTAACAACAAATTCTCTCAAACTCTCTCAAATCTTCCAACATCCATCCATCCCCTTGATCTTTAAACCAAGAATTGAAGGTATAAACATGGTTTTTTATGCTTAAATCTTGTTTCTAATTCTACAATATTGAGAAAAGGAGGTTTCCATGTGAAAGACGGGTGAAAACCCGAGATAAAACCGATTCTCGTATGATCAAGGGATGTATACAAGTTATACAAAGGATCTTGATCCAAGTAATGAGTTAAAAGTGTTTAGAATAAAATTTTACGGTTAAAATCTTGTTAAAATGAGTTTCCAAGTGAAAGATGGGTGAAAAACCGAGATGGAACCGACTCTTGCATGATCAAGAGATGTATACATGTTATACAAGGGATCTTGGTCCAAGAAATGAGTAAAAAGAGTCGGGAATGGATTTCTACGGTTAAAACCTTTGTTTTTACTTAAAAACCGACACTTTGAAAGAAATGGTTTGATTATTGGTGTAACTTGCTTGGTATAGTGATATTGTGCTTGTAAGTGTTGTATCTAGCGGCTAGCAAAGGCTAGAAACCGAGATCCTTGCGATCTAAAGCTAGAAAACACAAAATAGTTCGGTTTTTGTGTGTTATGAAAAAATGGACAGATTTACGTGTGCTTAGAGTCGGGTCACGAAATTTCACAGAGATGATCTACACATGAAAATATGAGATCTGTGAATTTTTGGTAATTTTTGATGAATATTTGGTGAATTTAATGCTCGGTTTTGGCCAAAAATAGTGAAAAATAGCAAAACGTGATGAAAAATTCCGGAAAATTTAAGATAAGCTTTTTATAACATATAAAAGTCACCCACAAAATTTGAGCTCAGTTGGAAAAGTCTAAGTAGGCTTTTCGGTGAAACGAGTTCTAGGGCTTCCTAGCTCGGTTTTGGGTGAAAATGGCTTGAAAAATAAGTTTTAAATTCTGGAAAAATTCCAGGGAGTTATGAGGATGATAAAGATCATCCCAGAAAAATTTGGGATTTTTCTAAAGTGTTTTGGTATTTTTGATATATTTAGTGTTTTAACAAGATTTAAAAATAGATAAATAAATGTAAATGTAGGAAAATAAATCTGGGAAAATTCCAGAAAGTTATGAGGATGATAAAGATTATCCCAGAAAAATTTGGGAATTTTCTAAAGTGTTTTGGTATTTTTGATATATTTAGTATTTTAACAAGATTTAAAAATAGATAAATAAATGTAAATGTAGGAAAATAAATCTGGGAAAATTCCAGAAAGTTATGAGGATGATAAAGATCATCCCAGAAAAATTTGGGAATTTTCTAAAGTGTTTTGGTATTTTTGATATATTTAGTATTTTAATAAGATTTAAAAATAGATAAATAAATGTAAATATAAGAAAATAAATCTGGAAAATTTTTATAAAATTCCTTACTGTCAAATTAAGTTTTGTGCAAAATTTCAAGACCCGAGATTAATCGGGTAGTTATTGGTGCTAAAAAGAACATAAAAACAAGTTTTTAAAGCTTAAAACGTGTAAACCGGCAAAGTTCGCATAAGCGAGCTGACTGGTACATGAAAACCCTAAAAATAGACTATTTCATAAATCTAAGTAAATTAAGTAAAAATAAATCATCCGAAAATAATTCGGATGATTTGGGTAATTTTACCCGATTTTACCGTTTCCGGCACCGAAATACCGGAAACGGGCCCCGCGGCCAAACGGGGTGTCAAACCGAGCTATAATTTCATCACCTTAACTAAATTGACTGTCAAACTCTAAGCAATGTCAATCTGAGTCCTTAGAAGTGTCACGGGGTTAACATTGTCCCCGAATCGAGTACAGTACTGGGTTAACAATGTTCCCAGATGTACCGATTGATATGTATTTAAGTTATGGGAATTATATAGTAACGACTAGATATTATATTACAGATCCAGGCACGTAGCTGTTCCTTATATTACTCACCAACTCACGACAAGGTGAGTTTTCACGAGCCCCTTTTAATGAATTGTTTTAATTATATTTTCCCGGGGCGGAAAACATGTCTTATTTAAAGTATTTAAGTACATACCGATCGTATGGAAATACTTGTACATTTATATATATATTGGCTGATGCATAGAATATATAAAATGTTTATAATGTGTTATTGTTCTGGGGTAACATAGTTCCCAGGGGTTATTATTGTTCTGGGGTAACATAGTTCCCAGGGGTTATTGTTGTTCTGGGGTAACATAGTTCCCAGGGGTTATTATTATTCTGGGGTAACATAGTTCCCAGGGGTTATTATTGTTCTGGGGTAACATAGTTCCCAGGGGTATTTATTGTTCTGGGGTAACATAGTTCCCAGGGGTTATTATTATTCTGGGGTAACATAGTTCCCAGGGGTTATTATTGTTCTGGGGTAACATAGTTCCCAGGGGTTATTGTTGTTCTGGGGTAACATAGTTCCCAGGGGTTATTATTATTCTGGGGTAACATAGTTCCCAGGGGTTATTGTTGTTCTGGGGTAACATAGTTCCCAGGGGTTGTTATTGTTCTGGGGTAACATAGTTCCCAGGGGTATTTATTGTTCTGGGGTAACATAGTTCCCAGAAAGTTATTGGAAATGTTCTGGGGTAACAAAGTTCCCAGCATGATTATATTGTTAATAAATGATTATTAAAATGATTTGTCAGTGTTTATTTAAATTAGTGAAACTCACCAACTATTCGTAGTTGACCCGTTTTCTTTACATGTTTTCTAGGTATGCCCAAGTTGGATTGATTGATGTTTGCTTAACTATCTGTGCTACCTGTTGGAAGCTTGCTGCTCTTTGTTTTGTAATGAATTTATTAATGTCTTATCGGTAAAATATGTGTGTAACACCTAGACAGTAATGAAACTCGCAACAATGTAATATGTTATAAATTAATGTAGTGATATTTTCTTTATAAGCAATGCTGTTGATATCAGATGTGTCTGTTGCATCCCGTGTACGTTTCCGCTGCGGTTACGGGGTGTTACAGAACTTGGTATCAGAGCCATTGGTTATAAAGAATTAGGATGTCTGAAAAAGATACCTAAAATATAACCAGTAGCTCAAGTATTATAGGATCTGAATATCAACTAATAATATATTGTGACGAGATCGGGATGAACTTGGATGGACAAGTGGGTTATTATGGTCCGGAACATAATAACAGACTTGTCTGCACGAGGGAATTCAGGGGAAGTCACGAGGGACTTAAATAGGTAAAATTGGCAACATATGTGTAAATATATGATAATATTATTATGTGGTAAAATTGTATAAATAAGTATGTGTTAATTTAATTATGAATTACACTACGAAAAGGACTATATGTTTGTTAACTTGTGTGCAGGTATAATGGCAAGAACACCTAGTGTGTCGACGGAAGAGGACCCGGAAGAGGCTAGTTCCGGGGCCTCTGGAAGCCCAAGTGTAGCACCCAGCTCCGAGCCTTCGGAGGCTAGTCATAGTACTTCTAGACAGACCACCCCAGCTAGGAGTGCTAGTGTACCCTCCCCTGCTAGGGTTACCAGGTCTCCTACCCCGCCCGCACCACAGACCACCCCGATTCCCCCCAGGCACGGTCCCCGCCTCACGGCGCGGATCAGTGCCCCATATGTCCCGCCCACTGTTACCCCACCCAGATCCACATACCACCGGGGCGAGTCTTCCCGCCCCCAACCCGAGCCTGCAACCCTACCTGTGTGGGGTCTGCCAAGGCAGGAGCGGGACTTGGCGGCTTGGCTACGTGTTCTCACCGAGCAGGTGAACGAGCACTCTGCCGCCCTGGTCGTGGGGGTACAGAGGCGGGCGTACCTCGGGGACAGCATACTGGACCACCAGTATGCTATTAACCAGTTAAAAAGGGAGTGCTCATACTCCCACTGGTTGATCGATCAGATGGAAACCCGAATGCGGGTTATGATGGCGGTATTGGTGGTGCTGGTGGCGGTATTGGTGGGGTTGGTTTACCACCATGTGTAGATGTGTTGGATGGTAGAATCTTGAACCGCTTTTTGATACTCCGTGTAAGTAGTTAGTGGTGATACTAACACGGAGTGAATCTTGTTTAGTTATAGTACAACCACTGGCCCATAGGGGGTCTCTTGTAGGGCATATCACTATAGATACTTTTGGGTATCATTCAAGCACTGACCCCTTTACGGGTTATGTCGAGATGATACCGACATAGGGCCCTTGTAATAAAACTAGTTATGTAATGTTGACTGAAAGTATGTAAACTGATGTTTGTGTAATATGAATCAATGTTTACTAATGAATGGAATATGTATTGTGTTTTATGTTTTGAGATGGTATTGATTATATGTATTTCTTTGATGATTGTGTAGAATGGCACCGAAACGATCAACGAAAATATCGGAAGTAGATGTGAGCCGTTTGATTGCTCAACAGTTGGAGGCGGCGATACCGGATATAGTATCGCGCATCGCCGCCAGTATTAATAACTCGACCAATCCAACCCCTCCGAGCAATCAAACGCCCATAAATAATGATGGGGAACAAAACGCTAATCCTCCAAGGAATGACAACACTATGCCGAGTACTGACGCACCGCCTACGGTGGTCGCTACCGACAGTAATGGCCCTATCCCTACTGTAGAGACCAACCGCACTGGACCATCCAGGGGTTGTTCAATCAAGGATTTCATGTTATGCAAGCCTTTAGAATTTAACGGGTCGGAAGGACCGAATGGGTTAGTGAAATGGTTAGAGAAAATAGAATCAGTGGTAAATATCAGTAACTGTCCCGAGGATTGTGTCGTTAAGTACGCCACCTGTACGTTCACAGACCATGCCTTGACATGGTGGAACACCATAGTACAGACTCGAGGTCAGGCGGCGACAAACCGCATGACCTGGGCAGAGCTTAAGGATCTTGTTTTGAAACATTTCTGCCCAAAGAATGAATTGCAGAAACTGGAACATGAGTTGTGGAACCTAGAGATGCATGGGGCGGACCACTTGGGATATACCAACCGGTTTAATGAACTGTCACGATTAGTGCCGTGGTTGGTCACCCCAGAGTCAAAAAGGGTGGAACGTTATATTTGGGGACTTACTCCAGTAGTGAGGAGCATAGTTAACGCGGGAGGGCACCAGACGTATGAGGGTGCAGTGACACAGGCTGGTATTGTCACGTATGATTTCTTGAGGAGCGGATCGATAAAGGCGACGGGAGAGTCGGCTGGGGGAAAGCGAGGTACGTATGACAATAGGATCCGAGAGAAGCAGCAAAACAAACGAGCTAGGCCCGCTGCCCAGAGCTATGCCATGACTAGTTCGGGCGGAAGGCAAGAACCGCAGAGGGGAACGTTTCCTAAATGCGGGAAATGTGGTTACCACCATAGTGGTGTGTGCAAGGAGGTGGTGTGCCACCGGTGTGGCAGGGTTGGACACTACGCACCAAATTGTAAGACAAATCTGAACAACCTGAACCGTCAACCACAACCTATTCGGGCGCAACCATTTAGAACTCAACCAGCCCGACAGCAGAACCCACAAGGAAACCAGATGGTGACCACTAGCCGTGCTTGCTACGAATGCGGCAGCACGGATCACTTCAAAAGGAACTGCCCGAAACTGAATCAGGGAGGAAACGGGAGACAACTCGCGGGTCAGCCATCGTCGTCCAATCCGGCGCGAGGCCGGGCATTTGTGATGGGAGCGAACGAGGCGCGCCAGGACCCCAGCGTAGTGACAGGTACCTTCCTCGTCTCTGATCATTACGCTTCTGTATTATTTGATACAGGCGCCGATAGAAGTTTTGTCTCCGTTAGATTCCTTTCGATAGCAAACCTTCCTATTGGTGAAACCATAGAACCCTACACCGTAGAGGTCGCTAACGGTAAAACCATGATAGTTAATCGGATTGTTCGGAATTGCCCTTTTATTCTAAGCGAACAATCCTTCCTGATTGACTTATTACCGGTAGAATTGGGTAGTTTTGACGTGATAGTGGGAATGGATTGGTTGGCACGTAATAGGGTAGAAATAAACTGTGAAAAGAAAACCGTCAAGATCCGGGTGTCGGATGACGAGGAGGTATTAGTGCAGGGAGAAAAATCCGGCACCATGATACCATTTATATCCCACCTCAAGGTGTTGAAATATATACGTCAGGGATGTGTGGCGTATCTAGCGAGCCTGACGGCCGCTGATTCTGAGGAAAAACGGGTGGACGATATTCCCGTGGTACGCGAATTTCCACAAGTTTTTCCAGAGGAACTTCCTGGATTACCGCCAACCCGACAAGTCGAATTCAGAATCGACTTATTACCTCAAGCCGGCCCTGTTGCTAAGGCCCCTTACAGACTTGCACCGTCCGAGATGCAAGAACTATCCAACCAGTTGCAGGAATTGTTGGATAAGGGATTTATACGTCCCAGTTATTCCCCGTGGGGTGCACCTGTACTATTTGTGAAAAAGAAGGACGGAAGCCTTCGAATGTGCATTGACTACAGGGAATTGAACAAATTAACCATCAAAAATAGATATCCTCTTCCCCGAATCGATGATTTGTTCGACCAACTACAAGGTGCGAGCTATTTCTCAAAAATTGATCTTAGATCGGGATACCACCAAGTTAGAATTCAAGAGGAGGATATCCCAAAAACCGCGTTTCGGACTCGCTACGGCCACTACGAATTTTTAGTTATGCCTTTTGGGCTAACAAATGCGCCAGCAGTGTTCATGGATCTCATGAACCGAGTCTGTAAACCCTATCTCGACAAGTTCGTCATTGTATTTATTGACGATATTTTGATATACTCGAAGAGTAAAGAGGAGCACGAGCAACACTTAAAGTTAGTTTTAGAGCTCCTGGATCAGGAGAAGTTATATGCAAAATTCTCCAAGTGTAACTTCTGGTTGCAAGAGGTGCAATTCCTCGGTCATGTTATAAACCACCAAGGAATACACGTTGATCCGAGTAAGGTTGAAGCTATTAAGAATTGGCAAGCGCCTAAATCTCCGAAAGAAATCCGCCAATTCTTAGGCTTAGCTGGATACTATCGTCGATTTATAGAGAACTTTTCCAGCATCGCCCAACCTTTAACCCTCCTGACTCAAAAGGATCGGAAATATGAATGGGGTGAAGAGCAGGAAACGGCGTTTCAAACGCTAAAGCAAAGATTGTGCCAAGCGCCAATCTTAAGTCTCCCCGACGGAGACGATGGATTTGTTGTATATTGTGACGCATCCCGTAAAGGGTTAGGATGCGTGTTAATGCAAAATAAAAAGGTCATAGCCTATGCGTCTCGACAGTTAAAAGTTCATGAGAAAAACTACACTACCCATGACTTGGAACTGGGAGCAGTCATCTTTGCACTTAAAATTTGGAGACACTATCTCTACGGTACAAAGTGCACCATATTCACTGATCATAAAAGTTTGCAACACATATTCGATCAGAAAGAACTGAATATGAGGCAACGAAGATGGGTCGAGTTGCTGAGTGACTATGACTGTGACATACGATATCACCCCGGCAAGGCTAACGTTGTAGCCGATGCCTTGAGTAGAAAGGATCGAGTCAAGCCACTACGTGTGCGAGCCTTGGGGATGATAGTCCAGTCGAACCTTTCAGATTTAATTCGAGTCGCTCAACGCGAGGCGTTGAAAGAGGGCCAATTGGTTAAAGAAGGACTTTACGGGAATGAGAAGAATTTTGAACAGCGTGTGGACGAAATTCTTTATTTCAAAAATCGGATGTGGATCCCGACCCTCCATGACCTTCGTGATTTGATCATGGATGAAGCACATAAATCGAAATATTCCATACATCCGGGATCAGATAAAATGTACAAGGATGTGAAAGAATTTTACTGGTGGCCAGGTATGAAAAAGGATATAGCCACATACGTCGGCAAGTGTACGACGTGTGCGAGAGTTAAGGCGGAACACCAGAAACCCTCGGGAATGCTACAACAGCCGGATATTCCCGAATGGAAGTGGGAGCAGATCACAATGGATTTTGTGACACATCTCCCCAAGACACCCCGAGGTCATGATGCGATTTGGGTAATCGTGGATCGATTAACCAAATCGGCACATTTTATTCCAATTAGGAATACTTTTAACACTGAGAGACTTGCGCAAATTTATATAAATGAAATAGTGTCTCGTCATGGCATCCCCATCTCGATCATCTCCGATAGGGATAGCCATTTCACCTCCAAACTTTGGCAAGCTGTCCAAGAAGCATTGGGAACACGTATTGACCTAAGCACAGCTTACCACCCTCAGACCGATGGTCAGTCTGAGAGGACCATTCAAACTTTGGAGGATTTGCTTCGTGCCTGCGTACTGGACTTTAAGGGAAATTGGGATCAACATCTCCCACTCGTTGAATTTTCCTATAATAACAGTTATCATAGCAGTATAAAGGCAGCACCTTATGAAGCATTGTATGGGCGAAAGTGCCGATCACCACTTTGCTGGTCTGAAGTGGGAGACCCGCAGATCATTAGATCGGATCTGGTCCAGGAGACGACCAGCAAGATTCTTGAAATTAAGAACAACCTGAAAGCCGCGCGGGATCGGCAGAAGAGTTATGCTGATACCCGTCGAAAACCGTTGTCATTTGAGAAGGGTGAAAAGGTATACTTGAAAGTATCACCCTGGAAAGGAGTGGTCAGATTTGGAAAGGCGGGGAAGTTGGCCCCTAGATACATTGGACCATTCAACATTACTGCAAAGATCGGTCCGGTAGCTTACCGACTAGAACTGCCTGAGGAACTAAGTGCAGTTCATAACGTGTTTCATGTATCAAATTTGAAAAGATGTCTGGCGGATGAGACATCGGTGTTACCCTTAGAGGGTGTTCAAATAAGTGATAGGCTCAACTTCGTAGAGGAGCCCATCGAAATAGTGGACGGTAAGATCAAGCAGCTTAGACACAATAAGATCTCGTTGGTCAAAGTTAGATGGAATTCGCAACGAGGCCCAGAATTTACTTGGGAACGAAAGGATGAATTTCGGAAG
Source organism: Bidens hawaiensis (assembly GCF_021521415.1). Taxonomy (NCBI): domain Eukaryota; kingdom Viridiplantae; phylum Streptophyta; class Magnoliopsida; order Asterales; family Asteraceae; genus Bidens; species Bidens hawaiensis. The sequence continues at coordinate 36,723 of NW_027496878.1, read as the reverse complement.
AAATACCCCCACCTATTTCCTCAAAAGGAAGTAGTTGACGCATAAAATTTCGAGGACGAAATTTTTATAACGGGGGGAGAATGTAACGATTCCGGCAAATTCAGGTATACCCTAGCCGGAATATACTATTTACGTGTTATTTAATATTGATTATATGAGTTATAACACATTGATACGAATATATATGGTTCACAGTATGAATCATACTCAATTATATAGTGAATCGTATTGGGATTACAATTAATCATTGATCGGTTATTGAAACCCGAACGAATCGGGAATTACATTATAGACGATGTATATAATGTTTAGTGATATTTACGAAGTATTAATGCTTCGGGATAGGTGAATTATAGCACAGAAAAAGGATTTCGATTTAACGGTACGTCGGTACGCTAAACGAAACCTTTAACACCAAACCAAGCAAGAGACGATCAATCAAGTCGAAAAAGATGCGTAATTATTAATAATATGATGTTTTAATGTCATGGGTTAAGTTTTTAAAGTTTTAAATCAGTTGTATATAAATTTTATTTTAACCCGAAAAACAACCATTTTAGGCTCGTTTCAAGCCGAATTACGAGTTTAAACGAGAAACGAACTGAACCAGATTATCCACAACATTATCCGGATTGCGTAATCCGAATATGTGGCTTAGAATGGATTTGTGGGGGCCACCCCCATCCACCCTAATAGGACCGATCGGTCCATATTATTATTATTATCATTCCATTTTTTCTTTTTCTAACAACAAATTCTCTCAAACTCTCTCAAATCTTCCAACATCCATCCATCCCCTTGATCTTTAAACCAAGAATTGAAGGTATAAACATGGTTTTTTATGCTTAAATCTTGTTTCTAATTCTACAATATTGAGAAAAGGAGGTTTCCATGTGAAAGACGGGTGAAAACCCGAGATAAAACCGATTCTCGTATGATCAAGGGATGTATACAAGTTATACAAAGGATCTTGATCCAAGTAATGAGTTAAAAGTGTTTAGAATAAAATTTTACGGTTAAAATCTTGTTAAAATGAGTTTCCAAGTGAAAGATGGGTGAAAAACCGAGATGGAACCGACTCTTGCATGATCAAGAGATGTATACATGTTATACAAGGGATCTTGGTCCAAGAAATGAGTAAAAAGAGTCGGGAATGGATTTCTACGGTTAAAACCTTTGTTTTTACTTAAAAACCGACACTTTGAAAGAAATGGTTTGATTATTGGTGTAACTTGCTTGGTATAGTGATATTGTGCTTGTAAGTGTTGTATCTAGCGGCTAGCAAAGGCTAGAAACCGAGATCCTTGCGATCTAAAGCTAGAAAACACAAAATAGTTCGGTTTTTGTGTGTTATGAAAAAATGGACAGATTTACGTGTGCTTAGAGTCGGGTCACGAAATTTAACAGAGATGATCTACACATGAAAATATGAGATCTGTGAATTTTTGGTAATTTTTGGATAAAAGATGAATATTTGGTGAATTTAATGCTCGGTTTTGGCCAAAAATAGTGAAAAATAGCAAAACGTGATGAAAAATTCCGGAAAATTTAAGATAAGCTTTTTATAACATATAAAAGTCACCCACAAAATTTGAGCTCAGTTGGAAAAGTCTAAGTAGGCTTTTCGGTGAAACGAGTTCTAGGGCTTCCTAGCTCGGTTTTGGGTGAAAATGGCTTGAAAAATAAGTTTTAAATTCTGGAAAAATTCCAGGGAGTTATGAGGATGATAAAGATCATCCAGAAAAATTTGGGATTTTTCTAAAGTGTTTTGGTATTTTTGATATATTTAGTGTTTTAACAAGATTTAAAAATAGATAAATAAATGTAAATGTAGGAAAATAAATCTGGGAAAATTCCAGAAAGTTATGAGGATGATAAAGATTATCCCAGAAAAATTTGGGAATTTTCTAAAGTGTTTTGGTATTTTTGATATATTTAGTATTTTAACAAGATTTAAAAATAGATAAATAAATGTAAATGTAGGAAAATAAATCTGGGAAAATTCCAGAAAGTTATGAGGATGATAAAGATCATCCCAGAAAAATTTGGGAATTTTCTAAAGTGTTTTGGTATTTTTGATATATTTAGTATTTTAACAAGATTTAAAAATAGATAAATAAATGTAAATGTAGGAAAATAAATCTGGGAAAATTCCAGAAAGTTATGAGGATGATAAAGATCATCCCAGAAAAATTTGGGAATTTTCTAAAGTGTTTTGGTATTTTTGATATATTTAGTATTTTAATAAGATTTAAAAATAGATAAATAAATGTAAATATAAGAAAATAAATCTGGAAAATTTTTATAAAATTCCTTACTGTCAAATTAAGTTTTGTGCAAAATTTCAAGACCCGAGATTAATCGGGTAATTATTGGTGCTAAAAAGAACATAAAAACAAGTTTTTAAAGCTTAAAACGTGTAAACCGGCAAAGTTCGCATAAGCGAGCTGACTGGTACATGAAAACCCTAAAAATAGACTATTTCATAAATCTAAGTAAATTAAGTAAAAATAAATCATCCGAAAATAATTCGGATGATTTGGGTAATTTTACCCGATTTTACCGTTTCCGGCACCGAAATACCGGAAACGGGCCCCGCGGCCAAACGGGGTGTCAAACCGAGCTATAATTTCATCACCTTAACTAAATTGACTGTCAAACTCTAAGCAATGTCAATCTGAGTCCTTAGAAGTGTCACGGGGTTAACATTGTCCCCGAATCGAGTACAGTACTGGGTTAACAATGTTCCCAGATGTACCGATTGATATGTATTTAAGTTATGGGAATTATATAGTAACGACTAGATATTATATTACAGATCCAGGCACGTAGCTGTTCCTTATATTACTCACCAACTCACGACAAGGTGAGTTTTCACGAGCCCCTTTTAATGAATTGTTTTAATTATATTTTCCCGGGGCGGAAAACATGTCTTATTTAAAGTATTTAAGTACATACCGATCGTATGGAAATACTTGTACATTTATATATATATTGGCTGATGCATAGAATATATAAAATGTTTATAATGTGTTATTGTTCTGGGGTAACATAGTTCCCAGGGGTTATTATTGTTCTGGGGTAACATAGTTCCCAGGGGTTATTGTTGTTCTGGGGTAACATAGTTCCCAGGGGTTATTATTATTCTGGGGTAACATAGTTCCCAGGGGTTATTATTGTTCTGGGGTAACATAGTTCCCAGGGGTATTTATTGTTCTGGGGTAACATAGTTCCCAGGGGTTATTATTATTCTGGGGTAACATAGTTCCCAGGGGTTATTATTGTTCTGGGGTAACATAGTTCCCAGGGGTTATTGTTGTTCTGGGGTAACATAGTTCCCAGGGGTTATTATTATTCTGGGGTAACATAGTTCCCAGGGGTTATTGTTGTTCTGGGGTAACATAGTTCCCAGGGGTTGTTATTGTTCTGGGGTAACATAGTTCCCAGGGGTATTTATTGTTCTGGGGTAACATAGTTCCCAGAAAGTTATTGGAAATGTTCTGGGGTAACAAAGTTCCCAGCATGATTATATTGTTAATAAATGATTATTAAAATGATTTGTCAGTGTTTATTTAAATTAGTGAAACTCACCAACTATTCGTAGTTGACCCGTTTTCTTTACATGTTTTCTAGGTATGCCCAAGTTGGATTGATTGATGTTTGCTTAACTATCTGTGCTACCTGTTGGAAGCTTGCTGCTCTTTGTTTTGTAATGAATTTATTAATGTCTTATCGGTAAAATATGTGTGTAACACCTAGACAGTAATGAAACTCGCAACAATGTAATATGTTATAAATTAATGTAGTGATATTTTCTTTATAAGCAATGCTGTTGATATCAGATGTGTCTGTTGCATCCCGTGTACGTTTCCGCTGCGGTTACGGGGTGTTACACTAACACTTTTGCCAAGTTACTGTTTTGAGCCAAAAACGATCATAAAAACTAGAATAAACGTGAATCCAGAAAACATAGTTAGGGTTTTCCAAATGACCTCAAATTTCATATGTGATCATATTATGCCATACCTGAGTTCTCCACAAAAGTTTATAATTTTTCAAGCATTTTAAGTATTCTTACCAAATCAACGTCCCTAATCGATAATTAATTTGTCAAACATTCTCGGATGGTCGAAAAATTACCAAATTCGGTCCTGATGTACCTGCATATTTTACAAGCTAACAACAAGCACGTCACAATCTAATCCTAAACGAGTGTTTTGGCATTACCTTTGCGATTTTCGCTCGTTTCAACTCTTTTCCACAAATTTCTAGGCTCTTGTGCTTCTATGTAAGATAACTGCAGGTCCCTATATCATAAAACCAAGCATGTATCATCAATAAATCAGCCTTTAAAGTTAAGGTTTTGGTTAGGGCTTTAAACCGAACTTTTAAACCATAAAAACACGATTTAAATCCCTTAATCCATGTTTATGGCCAAAAAAACTTATCAAACCAGGTTCCTAACCATGTGTATGATCAAAATATGTTTATATTTGTTCAAACAAAATTAAAGAAGTTAAAAATTGATTAAACTTGTTAATTTACCTTAGGGTTTGTGACGTTTAGAGAGAGCTCAGTTGCTAGAAGTCCAGAAGTGATGAATGCTCTTGTTAAAATATCTTAAGTATTATTAATATAAATAGAAAACTTAGGGGGGGGGGGGTGTTCCTCTTTAGAAGTTGGAGTAGGGTGCCCCCCCCTTGGGCCTCATTTTGGCCCACTTGCCTTGATTTGCCTGCCCGAAAGTGAAACCCCGAGTCCAAATTTATTTCGGGTTCAGTTTTTGGCAAGAAAAATATATCGGTACGACAAACAGCGAAAACCAGTGTTTTTTGGCCAATTTCTTGTAAATTTACCTTAGGGTTTATGACATTTCGTAACTATTTGTAACTATCTAACAATGCTTGTTTCGTAACTATCTTCCACATTTAAGATCATAGCGGGTAGTTAAACGAGTATGTTTTTGTTTAACTGGTTTTCAATTGTACTAAGGCCATTGTATCAATATGTTAGAATATATTAGACATATATCACTTATAGATGCCCTCCCCCCCGAGATATCTGGGTCATAACCAGACCCGTTTGGTTATTCGTTTGTTCGATACATAATAAGCGGTTAATGGTTTAATCGGTAAATGCATACTAAGGTGTACCTAGTTTTGTCTCAAATGTCACATAAATGGTGGAGCGGTAGCAAACCAGCAAAACATTCTTGGAAGAAATACAAAAATTGAAATCGGATAGGCGAAAAGAAGGAGAGGCAATAGTTACACCACAGCCTAGGATACTGAACTTTAAAGCCTTGGGATCCAAAAGCAAAGGTAATAAAGATCTCAACACATCAGGATCCTAAGGGAAAATCGTCGAGGATTTCATTCCTATGAATCCTATATGTAAAGTTCAAAATCATGAGTCATCAGTCAGGATCACAACAACAAGGATCCCTGAAAGGATCCCAGGATCTTAACACCGATAACATCCATCAGGATACATTTTTAATTTCTAACAAAACTGGATATGCGTAGGATACAATGATAAATCCTATGATGCCTAAGGAACTACATAAGTTAAAGAACATGATTTCCAGCATATCCGGCATAGTTAAACCTATACCGGAGGTGACCGTTGTAAGTACGAAGGTGATGGGGTTGTGTGGTGATAGTAAATATAAAAAATTGTTAAGTTTTTCAAAAGGTTGTTTAACACAATGTCTAGTTTTAAATTTATAAAAATGATTTTTATCTTAACTAAACCACACATAAATAGGCAAGTGTACCTATCGTAAATGTAGAATAGTATAGGTGAGAACCAAGTAACGATCCATGGACACACTTTGTAAGGCCCCGGTCCCCGGGTGCCCTACTTTGGCATTGGATTTACTCATAAAATAGTTTTAAATATCAGAGTTAATTAAAACTTTTTCGCAGAATAATAAAAAGGTCAACCAATCATTTCATAACTAAACATCCTTGTTTAAGACATCCAATTGTCTTAACTTAAAACATAAAATAGAACATCGGGACTTCCTTCTCTAGATGCCAGCTACTCAGTCCATACCATATGCCATCCTCAAGGCAGCTCCTTTAACTTATTTACCTGCATGCATACTAAAAGTCAGCTACGCTGAGTGAGTTCTAGTTAATCAGGCAACATACATTACATTCCTATACTCACATGTACGTATCCGGAGATACATATGTCATATTTATATTCTTTCATATTTTCATTATTCCTATTTCATACTTTCATACTTTCTTGTTCTAATACTTACTAACTCATACATAACTATCTCTATGTATTAAACAGTTTTTCGCCCTACTTCCTCGAGTACTTTTAGGGCCCGTTTACCCTTACCTCAGATATTATTAGGGTCCGGTTCCCTTCTGCCTCTGATATTATTAGGGTCCGGTTCCCCTTTTTCATCGAATAACCATACAACCATACGTCTACCTCGGATATTATTAGGGTCAGGTTCCCTTTTGCATCGAATAACCATACAACCATACGTCTACCTCAGATATTACTAGGGTCTGGTTCCCTTTTGCACGAATAGCCATACAACCATACATTTACTAGTGTACTTCTAATCCTTTCTACATTCATTCATCACTTTAACATCATTCATATTTCATTCAAATACATTCATATAGCATACACTTACCACTTAAGGTATGTGTATTAACTTAAACACATATGAGTATGCACACAGCGCCAAAAACATAGCCGAGAAAAGGGGCTAGAAATTCACCTGAATCTTGCTTATTTCAGAATTGATTGTGATGCCTCTCTTCAACTAGGGCATGGCTAACCGTGTACAAATTACAACCATCACTTAACTACTCCTAATTATATCATAATTCTAGGGTAGTGAAGCTCCTAACGAGCGGGGGTCCGGGGGCAGCGCCCCTGGTAGCAGGGTTCTAGGGCGGCAGACCCTAGCAGGGTCCAAGGGGCAGAGCCCCTGGCTGGCATCAGCTTGGAAAGATTTTATTTTCGATAATAAGCGTTTATTGAAAATTCACCAGAAAAAAAAAATCGAGTTGAGTTGTACAACCATTCGGATTGCAAATGAAACCAATCGCATGGATGCCATCCAATCGCATAGCATGGATGTAATCCAATCACATCGCATGGAACAATCCAATCGCATCGCATGGATGCAATCCAATTGCATCACTTGCAATCCAATCGCATCCCATGTATGAAATCTAATTGCAATCAAATCACATCCCATGGATGAAATCTAATTGCATCGCATGGATGAAATCTAATCACATCACACGGTTTGCAATCTAATCGCACACATGGATGAAATCTAATCACATCGCATTTCTATGCGATGTGATTCTGTTCTTTGAGATCCGGATTTCGTTATCTTCATTTTACCACTCCTTCAGCGTTTTTGCCCTTTAACCATTCTTTATGACCCTTTTTACTATCCTAATAAGTCCTGGGTGGTAACAACTTTGTCTACTTGTATTTACATGATCCGATTGTTACACGAATCATGACCGTGAACTCATTTTTCATCAAGTTTATGTTTTTCTACCACTACAAGGTCCGATTTGCCTTCATATCAAATCCTAAGACCAACCGAGGTCTAAAACTTGCCCTTTACATCGAAAGCATACCTTACAGGGTTCCGGTTTGGTTCGGATCTAGACTAACTCGTGGATCTAGATGTGTTTCTTGTTGTTTGATTATGCTAGAACACGAAATCTACCCTTCGTTTAGCTCGGATTTGGATCCAGGAGAGTGTTTGCGCGTGTTCTTGAGTGTGTATGTGGAAGTAAGGTGATGGAAACAAGTGAGAGTGTTGTATCTCCAAGCTTATGGAGTTTATATACTCCAAGCCTATGGGCCTTAAGGCACATTCCTAAATCCATACCCAACATAATCAAACAATAACGCACCATTAAATTAACAAAACTTTCTTTATTTATTATTAACAAAAATGGGATGTTACACGCTTTTTTTTATTTTAACTACTAAATCATTGTATTTGTTTTAACCGGAAATAAACATCATAATAATTTTGGTTTAACAAGTAAGTTTTTAAAAGAAATTTAAAAGCATAAATTAAATACAATATTTTTGGGTTTTTTATATTTTTAAAGAGATAATCAAGGATAAAAGTGTATCATCTTGGTTGAAACTCCTCTTAACTTGGTTTAACATTTAATTAGTAAACATGGGATATACGCTTGCTATGGTAATTTAATGGGGGAATAACACCTTATTCCTAAGTCATGTTATTCCATGATAATTAAAGAAAGTGATATGCATGACTTCATGACATCCACTAAAACATCATTTCATGTAAGCAAGTGATTTATACTAATTATTTATAAGATAACTTACTTTAAAGATGAGAAGACCCCTTAAATTACTAAGTGAACTGTCCTTAATATTTTAGTAAAAATAACCTTTGTATTATACTTAAAAGAGTAAAGTGCCCTTTTTATCCTTGTGGTTTGGAAAATAATGTGAATTTAGTCCAAAAAGTTTATTTTTTGCATATAGACCATCCACGTTTCTCAATTCTTGCCAATTACATCCAAATCACTAACTCTGTTAAATTTAATTGTTAAGTCAGGGGTAGACAAGTCTTTACACTTTCTTTATTATATGTGCGCGGGTGCCAAAATCGTCCCTGAAGTTTGGTCACCTTTGCGAATTTCGTCCAAAAGTATTTTTTTCGCAAGTAGACCTTTGATGTTTCTCAACCGTTGCCAATTTCATCCAAATTGTTAACTCGGTCTAAATTCAATGTTAACTTAGGGATGTTACTATCCTTTTAGATGTTTGTTTACATTATTATTATTATTATTATTGTTGTTGTTGTTATTATTATTATTATTATTATTATTATTACGCTGAGTTTAACCTTTTATATGACTAAAAATAAAGAAGAACAACCAAACGGATACTATATTGGATTCAAGCATAGGAATCGTGAGATGTTATATATGTCACCGAACAAACACATAATATTAACAATAATAACAATAATAATAATCAGGTAAATTGGAAATAAATAATCCCAACTTTTGTGTATTGGCCAATAATAATCTCAACTTTAAAATTCACTACCAGCGGTCTCAACTTTCAACAATTTTTTTCTCAATGGACCTATGTTAAAAAACATGTAACGCCGTTAAGTTTTTTCTTAAGTTTCAAACCGATGTTTTATGGATTTTGATCAGAAGAACGATGCGATTCGACTTATGTAAAACATATCTTGAAACGGTGATTCAAATGACTTGATTTTTGTTAATTGGTAATTCAAACACCCGAATTGAGACATTGTTTCGTCGCTTGGATCACCATTTCGAGGTAAGTTTTACATCGGTCGACTCCCATCGTTCTTTCGATCAAAATCCCTAAAACATCGGTTTCAAACTTGGGAAAATACTTAATGGCGTGAAGTGTTTTTTAACGGAGCTCCATGGAGACAAAATAGTTGAAAGTTGGGACCGCTGGTAGTGATTTTTAAAGTTGGGATTATTATCAGTCAATACACAAAAGTTGGGATTATATATTTCTAATTTGCCTAATAATAATAATAATAATAATGTAACAAACATGTAAAAGGACAGTAACACCCCTGAGTTAACGTTGAATTTAGATTGAGTTAACAACTTGGACGAAGTTGGCAACGGTTGGGAAAAATCGACGGTCAAATTGCAAAAAAAAAATAAAATATTTTGGACGAAATTCGCAAATGTGACCAAACCTCAGGGACGATGTTGGCACTTTACTCATATAATAAAGAAAGAGTGAAAAGACATGCCTACCCCGACTTAATGATTAAATTTAACAGGGTTAGTGATTTGGATGTAATTGTCAAGAATTGGAAAAAGTGGGTGGTCCATATGCAAAAAATAAACTTTTTGGACTAAATTCATATTATTTGCCAAACCCAAAGGACGAAAATAGCACTTTAATCTACTTAAAATACCAATTAAGATTAGTTAAGTTATAAAGGATCAACCTTGAGTTACCAAGTTATAACCCCACACAACTATTGGAGAATTGTAGAACTCATGTAATAACCATCCAAGAGTAAATTAAAATAGTTTATGCTGCACACTCATTTGACAACTAATTAACTGATTTTAGTGGAAGAACCTCAGCAATCCGTGTTCATAACATTGTCAGCATTCCCATTTTAAGATGATCAATTACTCTAATACTTCATTTGGTCCATGTTCATATTAGAATTTATGTTTTTTTCTCTACCAAGCCCTTACAAGAATGGTAGTTTCCCAGCTTATCATCAAGCTTTGTACATGGTGTCTCTTTTAAAGTTTATTATCCAAGGCCTCAAAAGAGTGGGAGTTCCCTGGCTTATCGTCAAGCTCGGCACTTGGGGTATCTGTTAAGAGTATTTTAATATTCCTCATCAAGTGATAATTACAACATAACCTTTACTTATTATAAACTGATCACATGTTTAACCAATATTATTAAACTTCAATTAAGATTCATTATAAACCAAGATGACACTATGAAAGTTTAGCCAATTATAAATAATGTTATACATCAAAGTAAAAGATACACACATGATCAAATTAGAACAATCTAACCAATTTAGATGACTAATCTTTGATACTAATGACTTCTTCCAAGAGCTTAATCTCCTAGATCTTTAAAGGGTGGATGAATGGGAAAATTTCCTTATTAATGGTGGCGAAAGTACGTGGTTGAAGTAGATTTAATGTTCTTCAAGGTGTGTTGAATGTGGTGGATGAGCATTCAATTTATAGGCTGAGCGGGTGACTCAACACGACCCATGTTGATCAGTTTGTCTTATTGTATTTAATGCTCGTTATCTGATGGTACATCAGGAGAGAGAACACGACCGTGTTGACCTCTGAACATGGTCGTGGTGATCTTATGCACGTTCATTTTTGTCTTTCTCTTGTACTATCAACATGGGAGTGTTGAGAGTCAACATCGGCTATATTGAGCTTCAGAACCTTCTATTTTGTCTTTTCCTCTTGTACTTTCAACATGGGATGTGTTGATCTCAAAATGGCGATGTTGTGACTTCCTGAATTTTGTCTTTTCTTCGTATGTTCTTAATATGGCCATGCCTTGATTCACCATGGGGTGCATTGAGATTGTTTTCACAGTGTTTCTTCGTATATCAGCTCGTTTTATTCCTAAGGGTTATATTTACCTAGAGATAGAAATTATAAACATTATTGGTTATTTATTCTAATATAATTTCCGATATTACGCCTATTTGGAGATATTTTAGTACCGAAAATATGTATAAATTTATAAATCAAATCTCCCCACATTTGAACCTTGCTTGTCCTCAAGCAAGCTTTGAACAAATTCTTCTAACAGCACGTTGAATGAAGCTTAACATCCTGAGAAATTTCAGAAAGTTCTAGTAATTCATAAGAGCATAACGTGTTAGTATATGTAGCGATATTTAAAACTATGGTTTGCTTTTATGAGCTTCTTTTAATGCAAAATGTCACGTGCTCGCAATATTCACACACGCTCGACTTTATATCTGGACATACGTGTAATGTTGTATGTATAAACACTCTTTGCCAAAATATAACTTATAGAGAATATGCTTGTTGAGAGATAAATTCTCCACCCTCCTTGTGAAGTGCTGCATACGTTAAAAGTTAGTATATTTTCTAAGGTTTTGGTGTGTGGGTGGTCGGTTTTGTCGGGTGTTTTTGCAATGGTGTTTATCAAAGGGGTATGATTAATCGAGCTTCTTCTTAAAAGTTGTCTTCTTTTTCTTGTCTTCGCTCTTTTCTTCATCCCGAAGTGTGGTGAATCAGCAGTTGTTTTTTTTGATAGTCCTAATGACTCTTTTAAGGTCAGATCGTCCAAACCGGTTTATCCAGGTTGTGGATTAATATTAGTTCTTCCTCAACTCTGCTATGAACATACTTCTAATTCAAATGGATTGTTAGACTTTGAGCCTAATATCCCCCACTCTCATTAGTTCGATTTATTTGTATTAGGATTGGGTTTGACTTACTATACATCTTCCTTCGTGAGAATAATTTCCACAGCCCAAACATAGTTCATATCGTTTTGCTCTACTTTTCATTGTGCTTCTGGATCTCCCACAAAATGGTGACCTTTGTTCATCTTGGCGCCACTTTTTCCTCACCTCGTTGCTAAAGAGGAAAATTATCTCCCTAAGTTTTGGAAGTAACCTAGGTTTTGCGAATTGTAGGCAGTACAGTAAATTGAAATCGAAAGAATGCATTCCAGTTCTTTAGGGTCTGCCGGTAAAAAACCAATGCTAAATTTTATCGGTGAAATGGTAATTTGGTAGGACAGGTTTTTGGGGTTTGTTTAGTGTTTTGGTGATCGGAATAGGGTTTGTTTGTTTTGGTTTTGAATATGGTTGTTTGTTGGAAATATATTACCTTTCTTTTCTACAGCATTTCGTCTTATCTCGAATAGAATACTCAAGACAAGTTCTAATCCACAAGAAGTATTTGACTCACTCAAAAGTATCCAATATATGAGTATTTTTCTGAATATATGCACAAGGCTTAATTCTCACAAAATAGAAGGATTTGGTGAACACGCCATATTTTGCATAAAGTTAGTCTTAGTATTATAAATCATATTTTTAATTTATCACTTTGAGGTAGATTAATTTTGCTCTAACTTTCTTGTTGTTTCTTCATTTCCCGGATTGCCAAAAATATTTAAAAAGCTAATGGTTTTTATTGCTTCAAAAAGATTAAATTTGAATAACGTGTTAAAAAATTTCGCTTCTTAGACTTGGCTTTGCCAAGTATAAACCCCTCCCCACACTTGAATCTCACATTATCCTCAATGTGAAAAGGTTCAAAAATAAATGGAAAACGAAGCTTAAAAGGAATTTAACTTCCCTACGAGCCGAGACAAATTTTTGCTATTGTTGTCTCCTTGCAAATTGCCGGTTTGTTTTTTGCACTAAAAATATTTCCTACCTGCATAAAATCTATAAATACAATCACAAACACAATACACAAGGTATAAACATAAAGTAAGCATGGGTATATAATTACTCATGTCACCCGAAAAGTGGGCATCATACATAATTATTAATAACAATAATAATGTGTAGTACATTCATACGAAGAAAAAAAATTAAACTATTTCAAACACAAACACAACCAAACCATCATCATAATAAGTCTACACAACCACACACCTAGTCATACTACAAATCACTCTATAGTCAGGCATATGTGGGATGGGGTCGGGACTCTCTATGTCAATCATGGCGTATCCGGGTCTATAACTATTGTTGAGCAGTCTATGAACTTCAAAATGTATAGTTCAGTGGAGACTACGTCAACCATTCCTATCCTCAAGCAGTAATCAAGGTCCAGGGATAAAGGTGCTGGTCCTAGTGTGCCTGAGTGTCTACTCCACGTAAAGCTTCACAATCCACCCACCTCCGAACAATGGTTCACCAACCCGGCTTGGGCATTCTTAAAAAGTGAAGAACAGAGCATGCATTCTATGTTGCAATGCCTTCTTGTATTTATGCAGTAAAGTGCCCAAAGGTCATGGAGATTTACAAGTGATCCATTAGTGTCGGGTTTGGTAAGTGTGTTACCAAGGAGGAGGTAAATGTACCTAATTAAAGGATCTTTAAGTTCAGTGCATTTGGAGACACTCTGGTAATAAGTATCCCCACTATGTGGTGATGGCATTTCCCAAGCCTCATTTCTCGTTTGTCCTACAAAAGCGTGTGGTCTTCCTATCTCATCTGGGAACGCGTGGGCTGATCTGTACCAAATATCACTCATTTTTCTTCCTCAATGTAAAGACCTATATTAATCCTGAAATTGGTGAGTTCAGAATTGTGCCACACTCCTCCTAATCTGAATCTTAGCATGTTTCATTCCCAAAGGTCGTTCGGAGGTTGATTTATTTTTAGCTAGAATGAAGCTAAAAATTCCAAGGTAACTTCGGTTATTGACCGATCCACATTTGAGGACTATCACATCCACGAGTCCTCGACCATATTTATCATGCGATTGTATTCGTAAACTTCCTCAAGTATTCTTGTACACCCATGGATCATCGACTTCTCGACTCTCAGCTTAATGTTTGCAAGTGGTTCAAAGGCATTCTTACTTCTTAGGATCTATCGGAAAATTACAGGTATGGGTGTCGTTCGTTGAAGTGAGTTATCCTAAGGGTTTAGAATGAAAACGGATCAGGATTATGTGAATTCGAAAAATTGAGATTGTGTTCTAGAGAGTCAACACGGCCATGCAAAGCTCAAAAAGGCCCGTGCTGATGCGGGTTTTAGTAGGTTGACTTTCTTGGTTGGCCACGGTTGTGTCCAGGCAAAACAGGACCCGTGTGTTGCACGGATTCAGGGTTTTAAAGACTCGAACGTGTGTATCAACCCGGTTTTCCAAACTTATCTCAATGGGTTCGGACTTGGGTCGGTCAATAGGGTGGAATCTGACCTGAACCGAAAATCAACCAAGTGGACCAAAACGTGTGTTAAACTTGTTTAAATTAACCTTATTCGAATCAAAACCATGTACAAATCATATAAACAAGTTTAAACTTATCAATCTGGCCTAGTTTAACCCGAATATTTTTGGAACTCGGATCTAAGGTTCAGATTATACTCGGATTTGATATGAAGTGGGTTTAACTGTGCCCTATAATGAGATTATAACGATTAAATTGACATACCTTGATGATTGGTTGAAGGAATAGTCAGATTTTGGGTTAAATTGGCCAGAAAATTGTCCTAGGCTTCGAGTGGTAAGTTACAAAGTGAAAAATGGACGGTTTTCGGGTTAAAACCCGTCAGTTATACTCACGACGACCGTGGTCAGCTGGGCATGCCCCGTGCTTGCACGGTCTGGTCCAGTTTTTTCATTTTTTGGCCATTTTTCAAATCCAAAACTTGTTTAATGGCTGCATTAGATTGAACAATTTTGGTATGTCAATTTAAAATTAAAGAACATGAAATTTCATTGATGATATGGATAAACGAGTACATGAATGATAAACAGAAATGACGAGTGATGCAAAGGATGGTAAACTGAACCTAACCCAAAAGAAAACTAGAATAATCCCGGGCCTCCTTCAAACAAGGTCTGCATGTGGGCAGGCATTGTCATGAATTTGGTTAGGGTTGCCCTCTCGGCTTGGTTTCGGTTAAAGCGAGCAAGTTCCGCCGTAAGTTGCTCGAGGTTGTCTTCTAGCTTTGACATTCTACATGATAGTATTCGAAGTGTAATGTTTCGACCTTTTCATGCAACTCTTGTTTTCGTTGTTCCGCCTCCATGTTGACACTAACTAGTTCTTCCATTCTCTCACGTAGGCACATGAGTTCCCGAACTACATCTATTGGCACCTCTCCTTGTTTTCCATAACTTAGCCTCCATTCTCTCCTCTCCAAGGCAGCTCTTGGGAAAGAGTGTATGAAAAGGGGGTATGTCAAAATAATGGGAAGTGATAGCCGTTTATAGGCACACATGAGGGCAAAACACAACCGTGGTGACATAAACATGACCGTGGTAGTTGAGTGACATAAATGCCAGTTTCATGAAATTTTACGATTGTAGAGATGATGAGCTGTGACAAACCAAGGTGACCACGACCCATGTTGAGCTCAACACGGCCATGCTGGGTCATTTGGCAGGAATTATTGAATTTTCTCTCATATAATGGTCGTGGTTTTGGGGGGACAGTTTAGTATGTGCAAATCTTATCCTTAAAACACAATTAAACTTCATTTCATAAAAGTCCAAAATTACATTAATTCCTAAAAATACATAAAATAAAAGCACAAAAAATAAAACAAGAAAAACAACAATAAAGAACCGGGTTAAGCCCGGTTAATCCAAAGTACAAGTCCTAGTACATTCCCTCGGATCTTCAACAAGCAAATAAGAAGAGGTTGGAGTAGGGGTCTCCAAAGCCTCCCCCTTTGGGTAGGTTTCCGCCGAAAGGATTGCCTCCACCTAAAGATGATGGTGGTGGTGGAAAGAACCCTAACCGGATGGACTGGAGTTGGATTTGCTCGTTGATGTCTCAAAGCTCTATCTTCATCTCCTCAACAGCTTCGGTTAGAGCCAAGACTCGTTGCTCATTTTGAATAAGCATTTCGGTGTGCTCCCGAACCATCTCTTGAAGTTGTAAAATCATCTCCAAATTGGCATGCTTCTTATTTGGAGGAGTTTGGATCGCGTTTCTTGCAATTGAGGGTTCCATAGGCATTTTGGAGGCTGTATAACCAGAGAAATATGGCTAGGAAATGTGAAAAATCTTCAAGGAAGTGGTGCAACATTTATAATATGCCAGGGCTTGTTAACACGGCTGCGCTGAGCTCAACACGCCCCATATTGGCAAGTTTTTTTTGAAAAATGGACAGTCTGAGCCGAAAACAATGCCATAGTCTATCACTACAGGGAATTGTACTGAATAATATCGTCTTGAGGACAACACAGCCCGTGTTTTCCTAATAATTTTTTTTATAAACTTAATTTAAAAACTAAAAAGTAAACCTAAACATGCTAAATTTTTGTCACAGTCAATAGCTTGACTCACGATTATGCCAGTTTAGTTCATGGGATGGAGGTGAAGTACCTCCATCGTGGTTTCTACGGGTTCTCCTACGTAAAGTTTTAGTCGGTGACCGTTTACCTTAAAGCTATGCCCATCTTTTTGAACAAGTTCAACGGTTCCATACTCAAAAACTTCCTTAACTGTGAAAGGTCCAGACCATCAAGACTTCAATTTTGAGGAAATAAACGATGCGAGAGTTGTATAGTAGTACCTGGTCGCCTGCTTTAAATTGTTTATCACCTTTTAGACGTGCATCGTGAAGTCTTTTCATCCTTTCCTTGTAAATCCTTGAATTGTCATATGCTTACATCCTCAGCTCGTCTAGCTCGTGTAACTGCATGAATATGTTTTTTCCAACTGATTAAAGATTGGGGTTGGCGGTTTTAAGTGCCCAATATGCTTTATGTTCGATTTTGGCTGTTAGTTGACATGTCTTTTCGTACACCAATCTGAATGGTGTTGTCCTTTTAGGAGTTTTTTATGCAGTACGGAAAGCCTACAAAGCGTCGTTAAGTTTCTCCGACTAGTTTCTGCGATTAGACCGAAAGTTTTCTCCAGGATTCGTTTGATACCCTGATTGTTGACTTCCACCTGATTACTTGTTTATGGGTGATAAGGTGTAGCGAGTCGATGATGCGCCTCGTATCTAGCCAATACTTTTTTCCATTTAAGCATTGCAGAAGTGTGTTCCTCGATCGCTTATAAGTGCTTTGGGAATACTGAAACGAGATAATAATTTCTTCAGAATTTGACCAGCATCCAAGCATCATTAGTGGGTAAAGTTTAGGCTTCAACTCATTTGGATGTGTAATCTACTGCAACTAGGATGTAGCGATGACCAAATGATGTTCGAAATGGTCCCATGAAGTCGATGCCCCAAACATCAAATACTTCACAAACCTAGATTGGTCTTTGCAGCATTTCATCCCTGGATGAAATGTTGCTTGCATGCTGGCATGCATCACATGAGCGAACCATTTCATGTGCTTCTAGATAAATTATAGACCAATAGAAGCTAGCGTCAAATACTTTCTTTATTGTTGCCGAGGCTCCATGGTAACCTCCTGATGGTCCTTCATGATATTGTTTCAGAATCTTGCGTGCTTCTTCTACATACACCCGTTTTCAGATGATATGATCAGCTCCTATGCAGAATAAGTAAGGATCTTCCTAGAAGTAATATTTAACATTAGAGAAGAATTTGTTCCTTTGCTGAAAGGTCATTCTTTTGAGATTGATTCCACTGGCTTTGTAATTTTCTATGTTAGAGAACCAAGGATGATTTCCTTCACGAGTCTGGATATGCATATGAAATTCATGGGGAAAGTTGTCATTTATCTTAACCCCCTCCATTTCCTGTGAAGCTAGGCATTCCAGACAAGAAAGATGATCGGCTGCAACATTTTTAGCACCTTTCTTGTCCTTGATTCTATATCGAATTCTTGTAGACGTAAAATTAATTAGATCAGACGGGGTTTAGCATCTTGTTGCTAAATAAGCACTTAATTGCCGCATGATCGGTGTAGACAATGGTTTTTGAAAGGACTAGATATGAAAGAAATTTATCAAAAGCGAATACTACGGCCAAAAGATCCTTACGGTAGTTGTGTAATTCTCCTGAGCATCATTGAGAGTTTTGCTGGCATAGTAGATAAGATGAAAGTGCTTATCTTTCCTTTGTCCTAAGACTGCTCTAACATCAAAGTCGCTCGCATGACACACGAGTTCGAATGGTAGTGCCCAGTCTAGATTTACCATAACCGGAGCATCTACAAGTTTGTCCTTCATAATTTGGAATGCATACATGCATTCTTTAGAGAAGATGAATGGAGCATCCTTTTCAAGAGGTTGTGTTAGAAAACTCTTTTACAAAACGGCGAAAAAAGCCCTTATGGCCAGGGAAACTTCGAATGGATTTAACAGATGTGGGTGGTGGAAGTTTGGAAATGGTTTCTACCTTGGCTCTATCCACCTCTAGTCCTGCTGGAGTGATCTTGTGTCTGAGAACAATGCCTTCCTTTACCATAAAATGACATTTTTCCCAATTTAGCACAAGGTTGGCTTCCTCACATTGTGCTAGCATCCTTTTTAGAGTTTCAAGGCATTAATTAAAGGAGTCGCCAAAGACAGAGAAGTCATCCATGAAGACTTCCGTTGAATCCTCAATCATGTCATGAAAGATAGCTTCCATGCAGTGTTGAAAAGTAGCTAGAGCATTGCACAGCCCAAAGAGCATTCGTCTATAAGTGAATGTGCCATAGGGGCATGTTAATGTTGTTTTCTCTAGATCTTCAGGTGAGATTGGAATTTGAAAATAACCAGAGAATCTATTAAGAAAGCAGCAGTACATCTTTCTAAGTAGACGCTCGAGCATCTGATCGATAAACGTGAGAGAAAAGTGATCCTTCCTAGTGGCATCATTGAGTTTGCAATAGTCGATGCAAACTCGGCATCCCGTGACACTTCTCATTGGGATCAGCTCATTCTTGTCATTGGTGACTATCATCATTCCTTCTTTCTTAGGGACTACATGAAAAGGACTTACTCATGGAGAATTGGATATGGGGTAAATCAAGCATGCATCAAGTAGTTTGAGAACTTCCTTCTTCACCACGTCTTGCATGTTCAGATTTAGTCGTCTCTGGTGCTGCGCTATGGGTTTGATGTCTTCCTCCATTAAAATCTTATGAGTACAAATGACGGTTTGATTCGATTGATGTTCATGATTTTCCAAGCCATGGCTTTCTTATGAGATTTGAGAACTTCAAGTAGTCTTTCTTTCTTATCGCTCGAAAGGTGGGAAGAAATGATGACAGGTAATTGAGCATTGCCATCAAGGAAAGCGTACTCAAGGTGTTTGGGTAATTCTATAAGTTCTAAGGCAGGCGGATCTTCGATAGAAGGTTTGGCTTTAGGTTCTAGATCTCTGTCTACTGTTTTGAACGTCTCATCCAAGTTGCTTTCTTCTTCCTCCTTCTCTTAACAAACAACTTGATCCTCTGAATTGATGGCATGTATTTTTTCGTCGATCAATTATGTGTCACATGCTTTTTTTTTCCAGTTGTTTTTCGTAGATGACAGCTCACTATTGATTCACACATATCTAGGAAGTATGCGGAGTAATCGGTGTACCGCGGATGTTTTCCAAGTCCTAGCTTGGAGAAAACCGTATAAGACATTATGTTGATGTTGGCTCCTAGATATGCTAAGGCAATGATGAAAACAAATTTCCTATCAAGCAAAGGATAGTGAAACTTCCGAGGTTAGGCATCTTCTTTGGAAGATTGTTTTGAAGAATGGTGGAGCATTCTTCACTAAGTATTACGTGTGATAGTTCCTCTAGCTTCCTTTAGTTTGATAGAACTTCTTTTAAGAACTTTTCATATTTTGGCATTTGAGAAATGGCTTCTATGAATGAAAGGTTAGTATGCTGTTACTTAAAGAGTTCTAGGAATTTGCCATATTGTGCCTCCATATTTTCCTACGTCAATCGGGCTAGATAAGGAATTGGTAGAACATATGGTTTCACAGGTTTAGGAGTAGTTGGTTTTGGTTGATTGTTGGGTGTGTCAAGAATCTCAAACTCACCTTCATATTGGATATGTGTGACTTGTTAGTTGTTTGTAGCAGTTCTGTCACTTCTAAGGGTTATTGCATCGGCTTGAGCGTTGGGGTTAGTAATTGTGTTACTAGGTATTCCTCCAGGCGGTCTCTCAAAAAGTAGCTAGGCTAACTGACCTACTTGGTTTTCGATGTTTTGCTAGGAAGCCTTCTGGTTCCTTAGCTTTACTTCATTCTTCAGGATTCGGTCTTTGGTCAATTTGTTTGAAGCTTAAGGACTTTCTATGAGTTGTGTTAGAAGAGACTCCATTGTAGATCCACCATTCGGTTGTTGGCTGGTACTTGCACCTTGGCTCTGGTATGGACATTTAGGTCGAGAAGGTTGGTTTTGATTGAAAAGGTCGTTTATCAAAGGAAGGTGGAGCTTGATTATTGGCTCCATCGCTCCAGCTGAAGTTAGGATGGTTTCTCCAACCAGAGTTGTAAGTGTTGTCATAGATGTCATTCTGTCGGATTACGAAAACACATTCTTCGATGGACATACTTTGGTAGTATTTGACCTTGTGATCTCCCCCACAAGTGTCACACTTTACCTTTGTTTTGACCAGCTCAAACTGAAGTTGTCCAAATTTCTTCAAGAGCGCCTCGTATTATGTGGAGATAAAGGTTATATTGTCAGCATGGTGTATGCCTTTGTGTGATGGGGCTGATTAATATGGATTATAGGCAAAGCTTTTCTTGGAAGCTTTTTCTCGTATCTCGAATTCCTCATTTGTATACTTGGTTCCGAGATCTCCACCAGCGACCTGATCGATTGCTTGTTTGTTTTAGCTATTTTGAGTGTCGAAGAAAGTTTGAACTTGAAGCCACTTGTTCACTCCATGGTGCGGACATCGTTGAAGTAGGCTCTTGTATCTCTCCTAGGCTGCGTGTGGTGGCTCGTCTTCATCCGTCCAGAATCCGGTGATGCTGGCGTGATGCTTGGTAGTTTTATCGGGTGGAAAGTATTTTAGAAGGAATTGCTCTACCATCTGATTTCAGTTGGTGATGGCACCGGATAGTCAAGATTTAAGCCATTCCAAGGCGTGGCCTTGAAGCAAAAATGGAAAGAGTTTAAGTCTAGCTTGATCTTTGGAGCAATTTTGGAGTTTGAAAGTTCCACATATTCGAAGAAATCAGGAAATATGAGATAAAGGATCTTCGTCGAGAAGTCCATGAAATTGGACAGAGTTTTCAATCATATTAATGGTACTAGATTTGATTTCAAAGTTTGCAAGAATTTCGGGTGGCGCAATGCTATTGCCATAGTCGTCAAGTGTTGGCTTGCCATATTGGCTCATGTTTAGCTTGTTGTATAGTTCCGCCATGATATGTTTCTCTTAGTTTTCCTTGGTTGTTGTATCTCCTTCCGGTTCATCCTTAACTCCTTTGGTTGCTTTTCGTGCCTGAGAGCATGTTCTTCGATGAAAGTGGCATTCAGGTTTGGAAAGTGGTGAAACGAGTTCAGGGGTAGATGTAGAGGACATATACTAGCTAGGAAAGTAAAAAAGATCTAATGGCCTAACTAAAACTTAAACTAAAATAAGCAACTTGTAAAACATGAAGGATGTAAATGAAATTAAAAAATAAAAATAAAGAAAGAAAAATATTCTGTTCCTTTTGATAAATTTATAAATATATACAATATAAACAAGGTTTAATAAATACTTGGATTATTTGTAAAAACTTGATGGGGTTGTGTGGTGATAGTAAATTTGAAAAAGTTAAGTTTTTCAGATGGTTGTTTTACACAATGTCTAGTTTTAAATTTATAAAAATGATTTTTATCTTAACTAAACTACACACAAATAGGCAAGTGTACCTATCGTAAATGTATAAAAGCATACGTAAGAACCAAGTATTGATCCACGGACACAGTTGTTTGATTTTTTACTACTAAATCGTTGTATTTATTTTAACCTGAAGTAACATCATAATAGGTTTGGTTTAACAAGTAAGTTTTTAAAATAAATTTGAAAGCATAAAGTAAAGACAATATTTTTGGGTTTTTATATTTTAAAGTGATTATCAAGGATAAAAGTATATCATCATGGTTAAAACTCCTCTTAACTTGGTTAGCAATTAAATAGTAGACATGTGATATATGTTTGCTATGGTAATTAAATGTGGGAATAACACCTTATTTCTAAGTGATGTTATTCCATGATAATTAAATAAAATGATATGCATGACTTCATGACCTCCACTAAAACATCATTTTACATAAGAAAGTGATATATACTAAGTATTTATAAGAGAACTTACTTTAAAGATGAGACAACCCCTTAAATTATTAAGTGAATTGTCCTTGATATTTTAATAAAAATAACCTTTGTAGTATACTTAAAATACCAATTAAGATTAGTTAAGTTATAAAGGATCAACCTTGAGTTACCAAGTATTAATCCACACAACTCTTGGAGAATTATATAACTCATGTAATTAACATCCAAGAGTTAATTAAAATAGGTTATGTTGCATACTCACTTGTCAACTAATTGACCGATTTAGTGGAAGAACCTCAACAATCTGTTTTCATAATAGCATTCCCATTTTAAGATGATCAATTACTCTAATACTTTATTTGTTCATGTTCATATTAGGATTTATGTTTTTTTCTCAACCAAGCCCTTACAAGAATGACAGTTCCTGGACTTATCATCAAGCTTGATACTTGGTGTCTCTTTTAAAGTTCATTATCCAAGGCCTCAAAAGAGTGGCAAATCCCCGGTTTATCGTCAAGCTCGAACTTGGGGTATTTAGGAGTATGTTCTTAACATGGCCATGCCTTCATTCACCATGAGGTGCGTTGAGTTTGTTTTCACAGTTTTTCTCCGTTTTTCTTGGTATATCAGCTCTTTTAATTCCTTAGAGTTATATTTACCTAGAGATAGAAATTATAAACATTAGTTGTTATTTATTCAAATATAGTTGCTGATATTACGCCTATTTGTAGATACTTTATGTCACACCCTGACTTAGGGCCTAGGTGTAACACTCGTTATTTGGTATCTGTTTTGTAAATATATCAAAGTTGCGGGTTTGTTTTAGCGGAAATCTTTAAAATAATATTCTTTCATAAAAATGTAAATACCCATTTAATATTATATGATAAAATATGAGTGAAAGTCTTTTGAATAAAATATTATTATACCGAAATCTCGGGATTTGAATGCCCGTTTAATATTTCAAATATCTGTCTTTTGAAAGTATGATTCCATGTAGTATTTTGAAATAAAATATCTGAGCCATCGGATAACATCTAATAACTATAACTCAAATCTTCAAGTTAGTCTTACTTGTTTGTTCTAACCTTTACCGTTTCCCTGAAATGAGGAAAAAATATGCAAGCACACATCTAGTGAATGACGCTGACTCTGTTGTAAAATCTTTTCAATACCATTGTGTAATCAACAGTAATATCTTTGTTTTTTTAGCACTAAAGTGCAACATCTCAGAAAATCCTATAATTAATTTGGGCTAAAGATGTCAACTTTGAAAGATGAGGGATCAAAAATATTTTCAAGTCAAGTAATGGGAAAAATGACATAAGAAAAATAAAGCATCACGTGTTAATAAAGTAAGAAAATCCATCTCACAAGGAAAGAAGGAAGAAAGTGGAAGCATTCCATATGGGTATAAATAGGAAAGAAAACTTTCCTCCTATATTGGAAAATTATAAAACTTGGAAGCTCCTTATAAGGAAGAGAGTTTCCATAGTAATATTCTTATGTGGCTAACCACTCTCACTGTTTTCATAAGATCTTTGAATCCTTAAAACCTTGTGTTACAATAATAAGATACGGGCATACTATGGTTAAAAGTAGATATGTGTCTGGATCCATTCATACATGGTGTCTCGGATTTACCCGGGGCCATGCATATCATCTATATGCCTTTGGAAGTCCACTGGGTCGTTTAGAGAAATTATATTGTGTATATGCTTTAATTGTAGTACAATTACCCAAAGCACATGTACAATTAAAGCATATACACAATATAATTTCTCTAAACAGCCCAGTGGACTTCTAGAGGCATATAGATGATATGCATGGCCCCGGATAAATCCGAGACACCATGTATGAATGGATCCAGACACATGTCTACTTTTAACCAGAGTATGCCCGTATCTTATTATTGTAACACAAGGATTCAAAGATCTTATGCAAACAGTGAGAATGGTTAGCCACAAAAGAATATTACTATGGAAACTCTCTTCCTTATAAGGAGCTTCCAAGTTTTATAATTTTCCAATTTAGGAGGAAAGTTTTCTTTCCTATTTATACCCATATGGAATGCTTCCACTTTCTTCCTTCTTTCCTTGTGGGATGGATTTTCTTACTTTATTAACATGTGATGCTTTATTTTTCTTATGTCATTTTTCCCATTACTTGACTTGAAAATATTTTTGATCCCTCATCTTTCAAAGTTGACATCTTTAGCCCAAATTAAATATGGGATTTTCTGAGATGTTACACTTTAGTGCTGAAAAATGTATAAATTTATATACAACAGAAGGTTTCGAAGTTTTCCTTACCAATATGTGATGCTGAAATCCCAAAAAGCTTCCAAACTCCCAACATGAAACTCTATGATGGAACGACAGATCCTTAAGAACATGTGGCTCAATATAAAGAAAGGATGGAGATCATATCCATCTCAACCTATTTGAAGGAAGCATGCTTATGTAAGGGCTTTGGATTAACACTTAGAGGATCAACCTTAAAATGACCATTGAAATTACCTCCTAATTCTATTTCTTCTTTTGCACATTTAGTTAATTTATTTAAGGGGAATTTGCATATTCCCTTTGCTAAGTGCCATAATTTCGTATTAGAAGATATTTATAGGGGAGATTATGGTAGTCGCATCGGGGGCAATCTCTCTTCTCTAAAGTACTAAGAACAGGATATTATTGGCCAATCATGAGAAAAGATGCTATGGATTATGCTTAGAATTGTGATGCTTGTCAAAGACATAGCAATGTGCATCACAAACCAGCAGAATCGATGCATCCAATTATATCCCCTTGGTCATTCATGAAATGGGGAATGCACATAGTTGGGAAACTACCAAAGGCATCGGGAGGAAAAGTATTCATGCTTGCAATAACATGCTACTTTTCTAAGTGGATCAAAGCTGAAGCATTTGTACAAGTCATAGAAAAAGAGGTCATATCCATCATAAAGTGCAATATCCTTACAAGGTTTGGATCCCGGCAAAAATAATATGTGACAACAGATCCAAATTCATCAGAAAAAGAACAACCAATTTTTGTGCTATTTGGAGGATCAAGATGGTAACTTCAACTCATGTCCACCATCAAGCCAATGGACAAGATGAATCTAGCAACAAGATCATCATTAACAATTTAACAAAAAAGTTAGACGCTAAGAAAGGAAAATGGGAAAAGCAATTACCTTTTGTTCTTTGGGCAGATAGGACCATAGCAAAAAAGTGTAACGGGAAAAACACCTTTTTCAATAGTGTTCAGTGTTAAGGCAGTAATTCCTACAGTGTCACACTCCATTTAGAAATCGCGGAAGCGTAAATTGGAAATGTAACAGACACCTCTGGTATCAACCACATTGGTTATAAAGAACAAGGCAATCTAATTTACAATATTTTTAATTGAATTAACTTCGCTTACAACTAGGTGATATAAACTAAATCCAGCCCGTTAAGCGGCTTTACTTCTTACTACCACACTTGAATCAATTCACCCAGCATTGATCGCAAGTCAAATACGTAGCACATTGACTTTCTAGTCCAAGTCCGGTATACCTGAAAAACATGTTAAAAGGAGTTGACTACAAATAGTTGGTGAGTTTCACGAATTTCAAGAAATCAGCTATGCGTATAACAATCATAGTTTGTAAATACACAAGTATGTATGTATGTACGCTCTCAAGTATGTTTGTTTGTATGTTTATGATGTAATTATGCCAAGCTACAGTAAAGCCTTGACTGTTCGTGCTAGGCGCCTCCAATTCCCACGCTTAATCAACCATTGTGGCCTCATTCCGCCCACAACATGCCCGAGTAGCTATGTCTAACACTACTGATGTGTTGTAAAACACACTTATTTTCTGCACCTTTTATCTAAGTTTTTATACTATAGTTAATGTATTTTGACTTATTTTATCTTGGTTTTACACAGTTTTATTTATCTTGTAGGTTACGGGTTGAAGAAAGAAAAACCAGACTTTGTGAGGAGCTTATAGGCCTTGGATGCCTACGATTTCAAGAAACAACACAAAGCCCGGCCCAATTGCATCTTGGAAGCCCAAGCCATTCACATTATATTATTAGAAAAAAAAATAAGAAAACCCCAGCCCCCCTGGGACTTCCGATCGGCCAGAAAAAAGAAGAAAAGAAGAAAAGTTTTGGCCAGGGTTTGGAGCTTGTGGAGGCTAAGAAGGAGGCAAGAACAAGTGTTCAGGAACGTTTTTCCATCAATTCTAACAGCCAAGAGCTGCCACAATTCGTCCCATTTCCTTACGTTTATTTCATTGTTCATCAACTTCATTTTCTTGATCAATTGTTAAGTAGTTTTGCAATTACTTTAAAGATTGAAGTGTTCTTGATTATTGTTGATTGTTGAATGATTTTTATGATGATTGGGATGAGTTATTTGATGTTTTTATTGAGTAATAGTGGCTGTCCAAAAGTTATGTTAGGCTAACCTTGTCGGTACTACCTAGGAATGATAATAATTGTTAGTGTTTGATGAGTTTTATGGATTGTTTGATTTATAGACTTGAATTGTTATTGTAAAGTTTGATTTAGAAATGGAATAGGTTGTGTTTTATGGCTGGAAATTATACTAATTTATTGCTTAAACACCTTGCGTTGGTTAATTAGTTTTGTATTGATTGATCGATGCTTGTTTGATTCTAGACTTGGTGTTTAGGGTTTGTTGGCGGTAGGTACAACCGTAGTGTTTTGTTGCATGAATTTTTTGGTTAAAGTATAACGGTTAGACACCTTCTTAGAAACTGAGAGGTGATAAGAAGTTAGGGTCGTCTCATTACCTTTGCATGCTAGAATTAGGATTGCGCGATAGCGAGTTCGTTTCTTGTCAGGTTTAGGTGTTTTGAGCGACTAGTTGATCTATTTTGGTTTAAATTTAATTGTTCCTCTATCCTTGGTTGTGTAGTATTCATTACCATTAGGGTCGTGTGTTGGTGAGACCGAGAGGCGAGTCAACATTAGAACACGTTAACAATTGTTTCCCGGTTTGGTTGTTTCTGTCGAATAAGAGTTGTTAAGGTTTGTTGAGTGAGACTGAGAGGTAATCCAGTGAGCCAGAGCGATCCTTAGTCATGTCATTTTTAGGAACCGGTGTCTTGATATCATCCAATCCATTTGCTTGATAGACCTACAGTTTGATTCAAACCTAGGTAGCCGTTTTTCTCCATCCAAAGTCAACAACGTTAATCTTTCGTTAAGTTTTGTATTTTTGGTAACTTTTGTCAGTTAGTCTAGTTAGTCTAGTTAAATTATTTTATAAAAAGAAAAATTAAAAATTAAAATCAATTAAATATTATTCTTGGGTAGGTCTTGTCTAGGGTTAGTGATCAGTAGCGTCTGTACGTGTCCTTGTGTTCGATACATGGACTTCCTAGGTCTAACTACTTTCGATCGGTACATTTGTCGGTTGTGTGTGGTTTTAGGATTTTTGTTTTAAATTTAAAGATTAGTTGTGAGGGTCATTCATTGTTATAGACATATCATCTGACGCACACCAAGTTTTTGGCGTCGTTGCCGGGGACACAGTTTTTTGGCGTTTTGAGAGCGACTCGAGTTAGGATTTACCTTGTTTGCTACTTGTAATTATTTTTGTTTTGCTTTGCTTATTTGTTAGAATAGTTTGGCTAACTTTATTGATTTTTATAGTTGTATGCGACAAACTCGATCTCGTGGACCACCTAACACTGAAGTATTTCCCGAGCCTGAGAGAGTTTCGTGAGAGACGTCGCATCGTTTCACTATGGTCCACTTCTTCATCCGTTGGTAGTATATCGTCTTCGCCCACATTTTCTGACTTCGACGATAGGGATTGGATTATGGACGAAAATCCACCACCGAGGAGGACAGTTGCAGTCCGGGCCCGTCCGGCCAATGCTGGCGCGAGATCCAACATCGTACAACCTGCCATTGCAGTTAATACCAGTTTGTAGATTATGTCAAACATTTTGAATACCATTTCACATTCTGCTTAGTTTCACAGGTAACTTCACGAAAACCCACATTCTCATCTTACTCGCATCGCGCGTATCTGCGACACTTTCCATCTTGCCGGCGTATCCGAAAACGCCGTTAAACTCTGCGTCTTTCCATTTTCACTCGTTGATCATGCGAGTCTGTGGCTCGCATCCCTCCCACGAGGCTCTATAGCTACTTGGGCTGCCATGCAGACCCAATTTCTTGAGAAATACGATCCTCTGGCTAAGGCCGCTTGTTTGCGTAACCAGATTCATTCTTTTCAGATGGAGGACACCGAGAGTTTCTACGAGGCATGGGAGCGATTTAAAAATCTGTTAGCGTTATGCCCGAACCACGGCTTGCAAGATTGGGCGGTTGTCGAGAAGTTTTATAATGGAGTGACGTACGCGACGCAGAGTATGCTTGACACGGCAACGAGAGGAAATCTGCTGACAACGAAGGATCCGGATGAGTGCATTGCTTTGTATAATGGGTTAGCTATGAGTGGATACCAATGACCACCCGCCAAGGGTGGTAAGATCGTTGATTCCATGTCATGCGGCATGCATTCGGTGGACACGAACACCGCACTTACGGCACAGGTAGAGGCGTTGGCGAAGATTGTGAAGGACTTGCAGACGAAGAGCAAGTTATGCAAGATATGCAGAGGAGGGCATGATACTGTTCAGTGCCCAGTCAGTTCGTAGGAGGAGGCTGTAGACTTTATAGGCAATCCAAACCGAAATCAAAATTCTTTCAATTCTTATAATTCGGGATGGAGAGGCAATCAGAATTCCAACTGGAGAAGCGGGATCCGGTTTTCAGCAGCGTCAGAGTCTATTCCAGGATGCAAGTGAAGAAGCGAGCAGTGGGGAGAAGAAACCCACTTTAGAGGAGATGATGGCACAACAGACGCAGATGTTGTCCCAACTTATGACATGAGAGGATACCTGTCATAAAGAGACCCAGGAGAAGTTTCGTGAGCACGAGCAATTCATGAGGAATCAGGGAGCATCGATTTAGAGTCTTGAGCGGTAGATGGGAGAGATAGCTAGTCATTTGAACTAGAGGCCTCAGGGTACGCTACCGAGTAATACCGAGCAAAACCTGAAAAGATTCGCGAAAGTTGTGATGACGAGGAGCAGTGGCGGGGCACGAGATGAGCCCGTGATTCAGGAGAGGTGTAGAGGAGGAGTAGTTGAGGAGCCTGCAGTTGTTGATGGAGAGGAGCAGGTGGATGAGGAGATCCAGATGGAGTCTCCGCCGGCCCAGGTGCATCAGAGGCGCAGCCTAGGAAGTACAACACAGGCAGAGAAACAGCAGTTACCGAGCTAACCACCGAGAATCTACAAACCTAGAGTGCCATACCCCGGGAGATTCCGCAGGGATAGAGATGAGCAGAACTCTAAATTTCTTGATCTTTTGAAGCAGCTTCACCTTAATATTCCATTCCTTGAGGCACTTACTCAGATGCCGAAACATGCGAAATTCCTTAAGGATATTCTCTCGAATAAGGAGAATTTAGCTGAGGTCGCTTCCATCCCTTTGAATGCTAGTTGTTCTGCAGTCTTGCAGAGGAAGTTACCGGAGAAGATGTCCAATCCTGGGAGTTTCACGATTCCCTGCATCTTGAGTGATAATACGGTGATTCATGCGCTGGCTGATCATGGTGCCAGTATTAATCTTATGCCGTATTCCATGTACAGCAAGTTGGGTTTAGGCGAATTAAGGCCTACCAGGATGAGTATTCAGCTTGCTGATCGTTCTGTGAAATACCCTCGAGGGGTGGTCGAGAACATGCTTGTTCGTGTCGACAAGTTCATCTTCCCGGTGGACTTTGCCATTCTGGACATGAACGATGATGATAGTGTACAACTTATTTTAGGCCGACCATTCCTTGCCACTGCACACGCGTTGATCGACGTCTGCGAGGGTAAGTTGATCTTGAAAGTTGGGGATGAGAACGTCACCTTTGACGTTCGACAGTCACTTAAACACCCCAAATCTGCTGATGACTCCTAGTACTTCATCGATACCATCATGGAACATTTTGGGGAGTTTTTCAGTGAGATATATGGAGGATTTGCCTCCAACACTCAGATTCTCGATAGGGAGATTCCGGAGGTTTAGATGGTCGCCATGACCAATCAGTCAACGGATGATGACACTGAGTCACATGCCCCTGAGTCTGAAGTGTCTGCTGGGATCGTACGAGACGATCCGATGGACCGACCTTTCGTCGAGAGTCCCCCTCCTTCCTTAGAGCTTAAGGATTTGCCCACCCATTTGGAGTACGCGTTTTCAGACGAGGAGAGGAATTTGCCGGTTATTATTGCATCTGCGTTGATGGAGATCGAGAGAGAGAAGTTGTTGAGGGTGCTGAGAGAGCACAAGGAGGCTATTGCATGGAAGATTATCGACATTAAGGGTATCAACCCTTCGTTCAGCACTTATAAAATCCTCATGGAGGATAATTTCAGGACTGTCGTTCAGCCGCAGTGGCGGCTTAATACGAAGATGCAGGAGGTGGTGAAGAAGGAGACTATCAAACTCCTTGATGCGGGGATCATTTTCCCCATTTCTGATAGTTCATGGGTTAGTCCAGTCCAAGTGGTTCCTAAAAAGGGTGGCATGACTGTCGTCACCAATGAGAGGAACGAGTTCATTCCCACTAGGACTATGACCGGTTGGAGAGTCAGCATCGATTACCGCAGACTGAATGATGCCACAAGAAAAGACCACTTTCCTTTACCTTTCATGGATCAGATGTTGGAGCGTTTGGCAGGTCAAAAGTATTACTGCTTGGATGGTTTCTTCGGGTACTTTCAGATTCTGATTGCTCCTAATGACCAGGAGAAAACCACGTTTACCTGCCCATACGGAACGTTTGCCTATAGACGTATGCCGTTCGGACTGCGTAACGCTCCAGCCACATTTCAGAGGTGCATGGTGGCTATTTTTCATGACATGATTGAGGACTCTATGGAGGTGTTCATGGAAGATTTTTCTATGTTTGGGAGCTCTTTTGATTATTGTCTCTCCAACCTTGAGAGGATGATGGCCCGATGCATTGACACCAACCTAGTCCTTAACTGGGAGAAGTGTCACTTTATGGTACACGAGGGCATCGTTCTGGGGCATCGGATTTCGAGTGCGGGGATAGAGGTCGACCGAGCGTAGGTCGAGACCATTTCTAATCTTCCCTACCCACTTCTGTGAGATCCATCCGGAGTTTCTTAGGTCACGCCAGGTTCTACCGTCGGTTTATTAAAGATTTTTCTAAGATCGCGAGACCCACGACCAAACTTCTGGAGAAGGATGCCCCGTTTGTGTTTTCCGAGTAGTGTATCGAGGCGTTTGATCTTTTAAATGACAAAATCGTTAACGCCCCGATCATGATTGCTCCCGACTGGTCGCTTCCCTTTGAGTTGATGTGAGATGCGAGCGACTTCGCAGTCAGAGCGGTTCTTGGACAGCGGAAGGAAAAACACTTCCATCCGATTTACTATGCTAGTCGGACCTTGAATGGTGCACAGGAGAGTTACACCTCCACTGAGAAAGAGCTTTTAGCTGTGGTGTTTGCATTCGATAAATTCAGGTCCTATCTAGTTCTGTCCAAGACGATTGTGTACACGGATCATGCTGCTATTCGTTATCTCTTCAGCAAACAGGATGCTAAGCCTCGTCTTACCCGATGGATCCTGTAGCTTCAAGAGTTCGATATTGAAATCCATGATAAAAAGGGGGCCGAGAATGTGGCGGCCGATCATCTTTCACGTCTTGAGGGAGCTGAGTTAAGAGAGCCAGGGGTCAGGATTAATGACCACTTCCCGACAAAGAGTCTCATGTTTGTTACAGCTCAGGATGAGGGTTTTCCATGGTTCGCCAACTTCGCGAACTATCTTGCGGACGGGTACCTCCCGAAGATGCCTTACCAGCAAAAGAAGAAATACTTTGCTAATGTCAAGTTTTACCTTTGGGACGACCCGTATCTCTTTCGTATAGGTGCTGACCAGTTGATCAGGAGGTGCATTGATGTTAAGGAGGGATGGCAGATTCTGAACCATTTTCATATAGGACCGACAGGAGGTCACCACGGTGCGAGTTTGACAGTGAAGAAGGTCTTTGATTGTGGTTTTTATTGGCCTTCGATTTTTAAGGATGCGCATGCGTTCGTTAGGAGTTATGATCGTTGCCAGCGGGTCGGCAACATCTCGTCGCGAAATGAAATGCCCCAAAATGCTATTCAGGTTTGTGAGGTTTTCAATGTGTGGGGCATTGATTTCATGGGACCGTTTCCATCTTCGTGTGGGAACAAGTACATACACGTGGCTGTCGATTATGTTTCAAAATGGGTTGAGGCCAAAGCCTTGCCCACGAATGATGCCCGAGTTGTAGTCCATTTTCTCAAGAGCCTTTTTTCCCGTTTTGGTGTCCCGAAGGCGTTGATTAGTGATAGAGGTACTGACTTCTGCAATGTGCAGATGAAGAAGGCGTTGCAACGCTATGGGGTCACCCATCGTCTTGCAACCGCCTACCACCCACAGACTAGTGGGCAGGTGGAAGTGAGTAATCGGAGGATCAAACGTATTATTGAGAAAACGGTTGGTTCAAATCGTCGGGATTGGTCCGACAAGTTGGATGATGCGTTGTGGGCCTTCTGTACAGCCTACAAAACTCCAACCGGTTCCACACTGTTTCGGATGATTTATGGGAAGGCCTGCCACCTGCCTGTTGAGATGGAGCACCGTGCTTCATGGGCCCTACAGAGGGTCAATCTTGATATGTCCGTCGCGGAAGGCACTCATTTCCACCAGTTGCACGAGTTAGAGGAGCTGAGAGATCACGCTTACGCGCAGTCGTTTAGGTATAAGGAGCGGACGAAGGTACTACAGGATAGAAAGTTGAAGGGCAACAAGCAGTTGAAGTGTGGGGATTTGGTCTTACTGTATAATTCCCGGTTGAGGTTATTCCCGTGAAAGTTGAGATCCCGATGGTCGGGACCGTTCACGGTCACTGAGGTTTTCCCGTATGGCACTGTTGAGATAGAGGATAAAAGCGGGAAATTTAAGGTGAACGATCATAGACTGAAGCACTACATTGGCGAGCCGATGGCTGATCAGATTGTCGAGGTATTCTACCTTGACTCGCTCACCGAGACGTAGACGTGTTGGATGCATCACTCAAGAGACTGCCCGAGTTGTAGAGTTTGTATTTCTGTTATTTGTTTATGCTATCTTTTTTATATAGTTTTGTCTATTTCAGAATTTTCCAAAATGAAACCGCTCGTACTCAATCTCCATTCGAGTCGGTCGATTTTAAGGGTGTTCTGTACGCCGCTACATGCGAGCGAGTTTGAGTTTATTTTTTATGTTTTTGTTTTATGTTTTGTACGCCGCTACATGCGAGCGAGTTTGAGTTTTTGCAGGTTATATTATGCGCATGGTAGCTACGATGGCCTTTTGAAACAGGTTCTCCCGAGGTTGCGGCCGCGAATGAAATGCTATACGATCGCTTGGTTTCTACTCAGCTATTGAAGATTTTGCACACAAACCATCGGAGTAACCCGTTCTTTGTTTTATTCTTGTATATTATGTTTTTATTTTTGATTTATTTTATTTTCTTTCTTTTCCTTGTTCTCATTGAGGACGATTTCGTTCTAAGTGTGGGGATGGGATTTATTTGTTGTAGAAAACTTTTGAAAAAAATTATAAAAAAAGAAAAAGAAAAATTTGGAAAAAATTGTCCCTTGAAACTTGTTTTTCTCTACGTTAAACAGAAAATGATATTATTACCGAGTCGTGTTTGTTTTATAACTTCTTGGTGTTTTCAAAATATATATAATAAATAAGAACAGTGCCCATCAGACCCACACGTAATGCTTTGTAACCGAACGGTTTAGACTCAGTATTCGATGTGTCGGTAGGCTCAGCCTTTGAGAATGAAAGGACGGTTTGGTTGTTGACCTAACTGAACCTTTTAAATTACCTGACTTTAGTGGGAAACATCTTAGGGTTTTGTTTGTTTAACTAAACTCGTAACAGGACTGGAATGAAAAGCCGAGTCATACTCAAGCCTCGAGTCACATGATCACCTGTATAAAAAACCTATTCTTTGTATACGTACTTATATGTATAATCTTATGTATACGTATCTATTCCTGTGAAGCTTCGTACTTTGTTGCGCGGTGGCGCAGACCTGAATGTTGATGCTAGCAGAAGACAGTTTTGCTCGGCCCTCTGTTGCGCGGTGGCACAGACCTGAGCCTTGATGCATTTCTGTAATATTGTCCAACATGGTAGATTTAAAAAAAAAAAATTAAAAAAAATAAAAATGCAAAAAGCCAAAAGACAGGAAAAAAAAATTCAAATTAAAACCACCATGAAGGAAACTATTGTCGGTTGATCTTGACCAAGCTAGAGTTTATAGGTTATATATGAGTCGAAAATATTTTGATCATGTGGCAATAGGTTTAAGTCAAATTGGGGTGATTCGGTCCGGTAAAACCATAATGGAACGTGGTGAAGTGGCAGTAGGGCTTTTAAGTGTGGGTCCCACATAGTCATACAAATTAATAAAATTGTCACGCTTATTTGCCTCGGTAAGTATTAGGGGCATGGGTTTAAGTGGACCGCAATACCAGTAATCGACCTGATCTAGCTTATTAGGTGAAAGTTGAAAAGTGGATAGAAATATTTGGGTAAAGGGTCACTTGTTCTAATACTTTAAAAAAATAAATAAATAAATAAACCAAGAGTTGTCGGTTACTCAGTTATGATCCCGTGTATAATTCTTTTTCAGGGACGAAAAAGTCTTAAGTGTGGGGATGTTTGATGTGTTGTAAAACACACTTATTTTCCGCACCTTTTATCTAAGTTTTTATACTATAGTTAATGTATTTTGACTTATTTTATCTTGGTTTTACATAGTTTTATTTATCTTGTAGGTTACAGGTTGAAGAAAGAAAAACCGGATTTCGTCAGGAGCTTAAAGGCCTTGGATGCCTACGATTTCAAGAAACAACACAAAGCCCGACCCAATTGCATCTTGGAAGCCCAAGCCTTTCACATTATATTAATAGAAAAAAAAATAAACAAACCCTAGCCCCCCTAGGACTTCCGATCGGCCAGAAAAAAGAAGAAAAGAAGAAAAGTTTCGGTTAGGGTTTGGAGCTTGTGGAGGCTAAAGAAGAAGAAGGAGGCAAGAACAATTTTTTGGAACGTCTTTCCATTAATTCTAACACCAAGAGCAGCCACAATTCTTCCTATATCCTTTCATTTATTTCATTGTTCATCAACTTCATTTTCTTGATCAATTGTTAAGTAGTTTTGCAATTACTTTAAAGATTGAAGTGTTCTTGATTATTGTTGATTGTTGAATGATTTTTATGATGATTGGGATGAGTTATTTGATGTTTTTATTGAGTAATAGTGGCTGTCCAAAAGTTATCTTAGGCTAATCTTGTCGGTTCTACCTAGGAATGATGATAATTGTTAGTGTTTTATGAGTTTTATGGATTGTTTGATTGATAGACTTGAATTGTTATTGTAAAGTTTGATTTAGACATGGAATAGGTTTTGTTTGATGGATGGAAATTATACTAATTTATTTCTTAAACAGCTTGCATTGGTTAATTAGTTTGGTATTGATTGATCGATGCTTGTTTGATTCTAGACTTGGTGTTTAGGGTTTGTTTGCGGTAGGTACAAACGTAGTGTTTTGTTGCATGAATTTTTTGTTAAAGTACAACGGTTAGACACCTACTTAGAAACTGAGAGGTGATAAGAAGTTAGGGTCGTCTCATTACCTTTGCATGCTAGAATTAGGATTGCGCGAGAGCGAGTTCATTTCTTGTCGGGTTTAGGTGTTTTGAGCGACTAGTTTATCTATTTTGGTTTAAATTGAATTGTTCCTCTATCCGTGGTTGTTTAGTATTCAACACCATTAGGGTCGAGTGTTGGTGAGACCGAGAGGTGAGTCAACATTAAAACACGTTAACAATTGTTTCCCGGTTTGGTTGTTTCAGTCGAATAAGAGTTGTTAAGGTTTGTTGAGTGAGACTGAGAGGTAATCCAGTGAGCCAGAGCGATCCTTGGTCGTGTCATTTTTAGGAACCGGTATCTTGATATCATCCAATCCATTTGCTTGATAGGCCTACAGTTTGATTCAAACCTAGGTAGACGTTTTTCTCCATCCAAAGTCAACACAGTTAATCTTTCGTTAAGTTTTCTATTTTTAGTAACTTTTGTCAGTTAGTCTAGTTAGTCTAGTTAAATTATTTTATAAAAAGAAAAATTAAAAATCAAATCAATTAAATATTATTCTTGG